>NC_069499.1:1016579836-1016687336 GCF_027579735.1 Bombina bombina | reverse complement strand
AGTAAAAATGAAGAAGTAAATGAGACATAAATGAAGAGAAAGAGCTACAGATATATATATATATATATATATATATATATATATATATATATATATATATATATACACACACACACACACACAGTATATATATATATAAATAAACAGTAATGGATAGACAGTAAATGCAGGTAGGCTAGAGAAAGCACAGACAAGATGAAGGAACAATTCTGAAAGATAAATAGAGGCATGGGAGGAGGGTGGCTAAGATATATATTGCATTGTTCATTGTGCTGTGATTTCCGAGAGAGGTCAGAGCCGCGGCTGGCCTGTGAATCTCTCGCTCTTTTCGCCGTGGCCCTGAGAGACCTGGATACCGAGGTAAAAGCATCTATTATTTAGAGCCAGCCTCAGGTTTCCAAATGGATTCTTCACTTTAATATACCGGAGAGTGGTCCTCAGCTGGCTGCAATCAAACAGGCTTTTAACCCATTCTAGGCCAAAGAGGCCAGCAAACTTGAATAAACACAAGACAGAGTTCATTCAAAAACACAGCAAACCTATCTATATTATAGACAGACAAATGTGTTTATCTGTATTACAAAGCAGTATGTGAATTTGTATTCTACACAGATAATGCATCTGTATTTAAGGCAGAGAAGTGAATGTACTTTTGTTATGTGCAGGGATGTGGTATAAGGACTTCTGGATACCCAGGTGAAGATGCATTTTGCCACCCCCTTGACAAACAGAACTTGCAACAGCGGGCTGTTATATTTTTTTTGTAATTATAGGGAACATAAATGCATGAAAATGTTGACCACCATCAGATTAATTCTTACTTTAATATCTTAAGTTGATTATTATACAGAAGAAAACTATTTATAATAAATATAAGGAAATATAAGGAAAAATGCACTTATATAGGGCTATAGTACAAGCATTGCACTAACTGTAGCTTGCAAGCTACATCTTTTTCTTCTTGATTTTTGTGCACAACAGAATGTTACAAGGTAAAAGTAAACGTGGGGCAAGATTACATATGCGGGTACAAAAGCAGGGGACAGCGTTTTTTATGCTGTTGTGGTATCACATAAACAGCGCTGCATATAAATGCAGTGCTTATATTTCACCCATCGCCCACAATTTTTACTCCCATAAGCTAACATAGAACTGCGTCGCAAATCAGAATCACATATTCAGCGCAAGGATTTACGCTGCGAAAATTGACAAATTATACTCCATTTTCACCTCGCCACACATAGGCAGGCGCAGCAAGCCTTGTGCTGAAAATTTAGAGCACCGTAACTCCCGTAACTGCCTGAAAATATTAACTAACACCTAATGCATGCGCAACATCTACCTGTCAACCGCAATCCCCCACCGCAATAACTAATTAAGTATATTAAGCCCTAATCCGCTAACCCCCACATTGCAATAAACCTAATAAATGTATTAACCTCTAATCCGCCATTAGCCCAAATCGCAATAAACCTAATCAAACTATTAACCCCTAATCCGCCATTAACCCACAATGCAGTAAACCTAATAAAACTATAACCCCTAATCTGCCAAACCCACAAAACACAATAATCCTAATAAATCTATTAACCCCCTAATCCCCCAAACCCCCAACAAGGCAAATAACTAATTAAATTACTAAACCCCCTAACCTAACACCCCCTAAATTAACCCCAATTACTTAAATTAAAAAATACTAAGTTACAATTAAAATAAAAAAGCTAACATTACTTAAAGATAAAAAAAAATTAATTAAATTAATCTAAGATTACAAAAAATAAAAAGTCGAACATTACATAAAATAATAAAACAAATTTTCATTTGAACAGCCAATAGGATTTCAGTAGCTCTCATCCTATTGGCTGATTTGAATTTGAAGATTAAAATCAGCCAAAAGGAATGCAAGAGATGCCATATTTAAATGTGTACCTTGAATTCACTATTCAGTGTATGGGGGCGATGAGGGCGATCGTATGAAGAGGATCCTCCAGGATCCATGACTCCACGATCGCTGGCCCTGCTCCGCGCTCCTCTCCGCTCCACGCCGGCTTGGTCCTGGATGAAGAAGGAAGTGGTCCCCGCTTGGAAGAAAATGTCGGCTGCTTGGAAGAAGTCTTCACCACCTGGAACAGGACCTTCTCCGCCGGACTTCAGGAATTGTGAGTACCTATTTAGGGGTTTGAGTTAGGATTTTTTTTATTTATTTATTTTTGGGGGGGGAGGGTTAGATTAGGGATTTATTGGGCACTCTCAAAAGAGCTGAATGCCCTTTTTAGGGCAGTAAAAAATCTGAATGTCCTTCTAAGGGCAATACCCATACAAATGCCCCTTTACGGACAATGGGTAGTTTAGGATTTTTTAGTGTTTATTTATTTTGGGGGGTTTGGTGGGTGGTGGGTTTTACTGTTAGGGGGTGACTTAGAATTTTTTTTAAATGTAAAAGAGCTGTTTAACTTAGGGCAATGCCTACAAAAAGCCCTTTTAAGGGCTATTGGTAGTTTAGCATTAGATTAGGGTTTTTTTTATTTTGGGGGACTTTTATTTGTTTATTATTTTCTATAATGTTAGACTTTTTTATTTTTGGTAATTTTAGATTAATTTATTTTAATTTAATCTTAAATTTATTTTTCTAAGTACTGTTAGGATTTTTATTTTAATTATAATTTAATATTTTATGTAATTTGGGGTTAATTTAGTTGGTGTAAGGTTAGGGGGCTTAGTAATTAAATTAGTTATTTGCGTTGTCGGGGGTTGGCGGATTAGGGGTTAATAGTTTTATTAGGATTATTGCATTGTGTGGGTTTGGTGGATTAGGGTTTAATAGATTTATAAGGTTTGTTGCGATGTGGGTTAATGGCTGATTAGGGGTTAATACATTTATTAGGTAGTTTGCGATGTTGGGTTTGGTGGATTTAGGGGTTAATACTTTTACTAGGTAGATCGCGATGTGGGTGAATGGCAGATTAGGGGTTAATAGTTTAATTAGGCATATTGCATTGTGGAGGGTTGTCAGTTTAGGGATCAATACATTTATTATTAGTTGTGATGTGGGGGGGTTTTACATGTCAGGTTTATTTTTGGGAGGCGGGTTAGACTTTTTTTTACAGGAGATTTTACTTTTTTTTCTTCTTAGGCGCCGGCAGTTTCTAAAGTGCCGTAACTCACTGGCGATTCCAGGAATTTGTATTTACGCACATTTCTGGACATCGCTAGTTTTAACATACATACACATGTCTAAATATGTTTATGTATGCATATATATATTTATATATGTGTGTATGGATGTACAGGTGAAACTCGAAAAAATTAGAATATCGTGCAAAAATTCATTTATTTCACTAATGCCTCTTAAAAGGTTAAACTAATATATGAGATAGACTCATTACATGCAAAGCAAAATAGTTCAAGCCGTGATTTGTCATAATTGTGATGATTATGGCTTACAGCTCATGAAAACCCCAAATCCACAATCTCAGAAAATTAGAATATTACATGCAATCAATAAAACAAGGTTTGTACATACCTGTAGAACAATCCTGTAGAACAATATCGGACCTCTGAAAAGTATAAGCATGCATACTGTATGTACTCAGTACCTGGTTTGGGCCCCTTTTGCAGCAATTACTGCCTCAATGCAGCTTGGCATGGAAGCTATTAGCCTGTGGCACTGCTGAGGTGTTATAGAAGACCAGGATGCTTCAATAGCGGCCTTCAGCTCTTCTGCATTGTTCGGTCTCATGTCTCTCATCTTTCTCTTGGCAATGCTCCATAGATTCTCTATGGGGTTCAGGTCAGACGAGTTTGCTGGCTAATCAAGCACAGTAATCCAACGGTCATTGAACCAGGTTTTGGTGCTTTTGGCAGGTGCCAAGTCCTGCTGGAAAATGAAGTTAGCATCCCCATAGAGCTTGTCTGCGGAAAAAAGCATGAAGTGCTCCAAAATCTCCTGTTAGACGGCTGCTTTGACCCTGGACTTAATGAAGCACAGTGGATCAACACCAGCAGATGACATGGCTCCCCAAATCAACACAGATGGTGGAAACTTCACACTGGACTTCAAGCATTTTGCAGTGTGTGCCTCTCCATTCTTCCTCCATACTCTGGGTCCTTGGTTTCCAAATGAGATGCAAAATGTGCTCTCATCAGAAAAGAGGACTTTGGACCACTGAGCAACAGACCAGGTCTGTTTTTCTTTAGCCCAGGTAAGACGCTTCTGACGTTGTTTGTTGTTCAGAAGTGGCTTGACAAGAGGAATACGACATTTGAAGCCCATGTCCAGGATCCGTCTGTGTGTGGTGGCTCTTGATGTACTGACTCCAGCCTCAGTCCACTCCTTGTGAAAGTCCCCAACACTTTTGAATGGCCTTTTCCTGACAATCCTCTCCAGGCTGTGGTCATCCCTGCTGCTTGTGCACCGTTTTCTTCCACACTTTTATCTTCCACATAACTTTCTATTAATGTGCTTTGATACAGCACTTTGGGAACATCCAACTTCTTTTGCAATTACCTTTTGAGGCTTTACCTCCTTATGGAGGGTGTCAATGATGGTTTTCTGCACAACTGTTAGGTCAGCAGTCTTTCCCATGATTGTGATTCCTACTGGACCAGACTGAGAGACCATTTAAAGGCTCAGGAACCCTTTGCAGATGTTATGGCTTAATTAGCTGATTAGAGTGGGACACTTTGAGCCTAGAATATTGCACCTTTTCACAATATTGTGGATTTGGGGTTTTCATGAGCTGTAAGCCATAATCATCACAATGATGACAAATCACGGCTTGAACTATCTTGCTTTGCATGTAATGAGTCTATCTCATGTATTAGTTTCACCTTTAAATTGCATTAGTGAAATAAATGAACTTTTGCACGATATTCTAATTTTTCGAGTTTCACCTGTATTTATATGTGTATATATGTATTTACATACATATATACTCATAGAAAAACATAAATAAATATGTACACAAATATATACAAACACACATACTCATATATATATATGTGTGTGTGTGTGTGTGTGTGTGTGTGTGTGTGTGTGAATTGGAGCCCTTTGCAGTCAAATACCTGAAAACGTGAAAAAGCATTTTAATTGAAAATTAATATTTAATAAATGTTTTAACTGCAATCATCACAATAATGACAAATCACGGCTTGAACTATCTTGCTTTGCATGTAATGAGTCTCATATATTAGTTTCACCTTTTAAGTTGCATTAGTGAAATAAATTAACTTTTGCACGATATTCTAATTTTTCGAGTTTCACCTGTATTTATGTATTTATATATTTATATGTGTACATATTTATTTATGTTTTTCTATGAGTATATATGTATGTGAATTGGAGCCCTTTGCAGTCAAATACCTGAAAACATGAAAAAGCATTTTAATTGAAAATTAATATTTAATAATTGTTTTAACTATGTATTTACTGTAAATATTTCATATTCAAATGTTCTTCACATAGCGGAATATGTTCTAAGTATTTTTAAAGAGATATTCCTATATATCTGTAGCTATCTATACCTATACATAATTATAGATAGATATTTTACCAAAAAAATTATCAGATATATATATAGAAATATTTATTTAAGAATAAATAGAACATAGTCTTCTATCTGAAGAACATTGTAATGTGAACTGTCGGGTTTCGTGATCTTGAATAAACGTGGCCGTGTTAGCGTGTGAGTGTGGGTGTTTTATTTGCAGTTTGTGTGCTCCATTGAAGTCTATGGGGAAATGTGCTAATGTGGTCACCATATTCGAATTTCAACTTTTTGCAAACGCAAACTTTTTACTTTCAACTTGTAATACGAGCACAACCCAACATGCCCAAAATGCCTTTGTCTAGTGAAGTTAACCCGCGAGCGGGAGCACAAAATAGCGCTCCATTCATAATCTAGCTCATAGTGCATAAAAACAGGTTCCCATAACATTGATAGCAGTGTAAAAGCCCTTAACATTGTTAGCGGTGTAAAAAGCCCATAACATTGTTAGTGGTGTAAAGAGCTCATAACATTGTTACCGGTGTAAAAAGCCCATAGCATTGTTACCGGTATAAAAAGCCCATAACAGTGTTAGCAATGTAAAAAGCCCATAGCATTGTTACCGGTATAAAAAGCCCATAGCATTGTTAGCAGTGTAAAAAGCCCATAGCATTGTTACCGGTGTAAAAAGCCCATAACATTGTTGCCGGTGTAAAAAGCCCATAGCATTGTTACCGGTATAAAAAGCCCATAACATTGTTAGCAGTGTAAAAAGCCCATAGCATTGTTACCGGTATAAAAAGCCCATAACAGTGTTACCGGTGTAAAAAGCCCATAGCATTGTTACCGGTATAAAAAGCCCATAACAGTGTTAGCAGTGTAAAAAGCCCATAGCATTGTTAGCGGTGTAAAAAGCCCATAGCATTGTTACCGGTATAAAAAGCCCATAACAGTGTTAGCAGTGTAAAAAGCCCATAGCATTGTTACCGGTATAAAAAGCCCATAACAGTGTTAGCAGTGTAAAAAGCCCATAGCATTGTTACCGGTGTAAAAAGCCCATAACATTGTTACTGGTGTAAAAAGCCCATAGCATTGTTACCGGTATAAAAAGCCCATAACAGTGTTAGCAGTGTAAAAAGCCCATAGCATTGTTACCGGTATAAAAAGCCCATAACAGTGTTAGCAGTGTAAAAAGCCCATAGCATTGTTAGCGGTGTAAAAAGCCCATAGCATTGTTAGCGGTGTAAAAAGCCCATAGCATTGTTACCGGTATAAAAGCCCATAACAGTGTTAGCAGTGTAAAAAGCCCATAGCATTGTTACCGGTATAAAAAGCCCATAACAGTGTTAGCAGTGTAAAAAGCCCATAGCATTGTTACCGGTGTAAAAAGCCCATAGCATTGTTAGCGGTGTAAAAAGCCCATAGCATTGTTAGCGGTGTAAAAAGCCCATAGCATTGTTACCGGTGTAAAAAGCCCATAACATTGTTACTGGTGTAAAAAGCCCATAGCATTGTTACCGGTATAAAAAGCCCATAAAAGTGTTAGCAGTGTAAAAAGCCCATAGCATTGTTACCGGTATAAAAAGCCCATAACAGTGTTAGCAGTGTAAAAAGCCCATAGCATTGTTAGCGGTGTAAAAAGCCCATAGCATTGTTAACGGTGTAAAAAGCCCATAGCATTGTTACCGGTATAAAAGCCCATAACAGTGTTAGCAGTGTAAAAAGCCCATAGCATTGTTACCGGTATAAAAAGCCCATAACAGTGTTAGCAGTGTAAAAAGCCCATAGCATTGTTACCGGTGTAAAAAGCCCATAGCATTGTTACCGGTATAAAAAGCCCATAGCATTGTTAGCGGTGTAAAAAGCCCATAGCATTGTTAGCGGTGTAAAAAGCCCATAGCATTGTTACCGGTGTAAAAAGCCCATAACATTGTTACCGGTATAAAAAGCCCATAACATTGTTAGCAGTGTAAAAAGCCCATAGCATTGTTACCGGTATAAAAAGCCCATAACAGTGTTACCGGTGTAAAAAGCCCATAGCATTGGTACCGGTATAAAAAGCCCATAACAGTGTTAGCAGTGTAAAAAGCCCATAGCATTGTTACCGGTGTAAAAAGCCCATAGCATTGTTACCGGTATAAAAAGCCCATAGCATTGTTAGCGGTGTAAAAAGCCCATAGCATTGTTAGCGGTATAAAAAGCCCATAGCATTGTTACCGGTGTAAAAAGCCCATAACATTGTTACCGGTATAAAAAGCCCATAACATTGTTAGCAGTGTAAAAAGCCCATAGCATTGTTACCGGTATAAAAAGCCCATAACAGTGTTACCGGTGTAAAAAGCCCATAGCATTGGTACCGGTATAAAAAGCCCATAACAGTGTTAGCAGTGTAAAAAGCCCATAGCATTGTTAGCGGTTTAAAAAGCCCATAGCATTGTTACCGGTATAAAAAGCCCATAACAGTGTTAGCAGTGTAAAAAGCCCATAGCATTGTTACCGGTATAAAAAGCCCATAACAGTGTTAGCAGTGTAAAAAGCCCATAGCATTGTTACCGGTGTGAAAAGCCCATAGCATTGTTACCGGTATAAAAAGCCCATAACATTGTTACCGGTGTAAAAAGCCCATAGCATTGTTAGCAGTGTAAAAAGCCCATAGCATTGTTACCGGTATAAAAAGCCCATAACAGTGTTAGCGGTGTAAAAAGCCCATAGCATTGTTACCGGTATAAAAAGCCCATAACAGTGTTAGCAGTGTAAAAAGCCCATAGCATTGTTAGCGGTGTAAAAAGCCCATAGCATTGTTAGCGGTGTAAAAAGCCCATAGCATTGTTAGCGGTGTAAAAAGCCCATAGCATTGTTACCGGTATAAAAAGCCCATAACAGTGTTAGCAGTGTAAAAAGCCCATAGCATTGTTACCGGTATAAAAAGCCCATAACAGTGTTAGCAGTTTAAAAAGCCCATGGCATTGTTACCTGTATAAAAAGCCCATAGCATTGTTACCGGTATAAAAAGCCCATAACAGTGTTAGCAGTGTAAAAAGCCCATAGAATTGTTACCGGTATAAAAAGCCCATAACATTGTTACCGGTGTAAAAAGCCCATAGCATTGTTAGCAGTGTAAAAAGCCCATAGCATTGTTACCGGTATAAAAAGCCCATAACAGTGTTAGCGGTGTAAAAAGCCCATAGTATTGTTACCGTTATAAAAAGCCCATAACAGTGTTAGCAGTGTAAAAAGCCCATAGCATTGTTAGCGGTGTAAAAAGCCCATAGCATTGTTACCGGTATAAAAAGCCCATAACAGTGTTAGCGGTGTAAAAAGCCCATAGTATTGTTACCGTTATAAAAAGCCCATAGCATTGTTACCGGTATAAAAAGCCCATAACAGTGTTAGCAGTGTAAAAAGCCCATAGCATTGTTACCGGTATAAAAAGCCCATAACAGTGTTAGCAGTGTAAAAAGCCCATAGCATTGTTACCGGTATAAAAAGCCCATAAACAGTGTTAGCAGTGTAAAAAGCCCATAGCATTGTTACCGGTATAAAAAGCCCATAACATTGTTACCGGTGTAAAAAGCCCATAGCATTGTTAGCAGTGTAAAAAGCCCATAACATTGTTACCGGTGTAAAAAGCCCATAGCATTGTTAGCAGTGTAAAAAGCCCATAGCATTGTTACCGGTATAAAAAGCCCATAACAGTGTTAGCGGTGTAAAAAGCCCATAGCATTGTTACCGGTATAAAAAGCCCATAACAGTGTTAGCAGTGTAAAAAGCCCATAGCATTGTTAGCGGTGTAAAAAGCCCATAGCATTGTTAGCAGTGTAAAAAGCCCATAACATTGTTACCGGTGTAAAAAGCCCATAGCATTGTTAGCAGTGTAAAAAGCCCATAGCATTGTTACCGGTGTAAAAAGCCCATAGCATTGTTACCGGTATAAAAAGCCCATAGCATTGTTAGCGGTGTAAAAAGCCCATAGCATTGTTAGCGGTGTAAAAAGCCCATAGCATTGTTACCGGTATAAAAAGCCCATAACAGTGTTAGCGGTGTAAAAAGCCCATAGTATTGTTACCGTTATAAAAAGCCCATAGCATTGTTACCGGTATAAAAAGCCCATAACAGTGTTAGCAGTGTAAAAAGCCCATAGCATTGTTACCGGTATAAAAAGCCCATAACAGTGTTAGCAGTGTAAAAAGCCCATAGCATTGTTACCGGTATAAAAAGCCCATAAACAGTGTTAGCAGTGTAAAAAGCCCATAGCATTGTTACCGGTATAAAAAGCCCATAACATTGTTACCGGTGTAAAAAGCCCATAGCATTGTTAGCAGTGTAAAAAGCCCATAACATTGTTACCGGTGTAAAAAGCCCATAGCATTGTTAGCAGTGTAAAAAGCCCATAGCATTGTTACCGGTATAAAAAGCCCATAACAGTGTTAGCGGTGTAAAAAGCCCATAGCATTGTTACCGGTATAAAAAGCCCATAACAGTGTTAGCAGTGTAAAAAGCCCATAGCATTGTTAGCGGTGTAAAAAGCCCATAGCATTGTTACCGGTATAAAAAGCCCATAACAGTGTTAGCAGTGTAAAAAGCCCATAGCATTGTTAGCAGTGTAAAAAGCCCATAACATTGTTACCGGTGTAAAAAGCCCATAGCATTGTTAGCAGTGTAAAAAGCCCATAGCATTGTTACCGGTGTAAAAAGCCCATAGCATTGTTACCGGTATAAAAAGCCCATAGCATTGTTACCGGTATAAAAAGCCCATAGCATTGTTAGCGGTGTAAAAAGCCCATAGCATTGTTAGCAGTGTAAAAAGCCCATAGCATTGTTACCGGTGTAAAAAAGCCCATAACATTGTTACCGGTGTAAAAAGCCCATATCATTGTTACCGGTATAAAAAGCCCATAACAGTGTTAGCAGTGTAAAAAGCCCATAGCATTGTTAGCGGTGTAAAAAGCCCATAGCATTGTTACCGGTATAAAAAGCCCATAACAGTGTTAGCAGTGTAAAAAGACCATAGCATTGTTACCGGTATAAAAAGCCCATAACAGTGTTAGCAGTGTAAAAAGCCCATAGCATTGTTACCGGTATAAAAAGCCCATAACATTGTTACCGGTGTAAAAAGCCCATAGCATTGTTAGCAGTGTAAAAAGCCTATACCATTGTTACCAGTATAAAAAGCCCATAACAGTGTTAGCAGTGTAAAAAGCCCATAGCATTGTTACCGGTATAAAAAGCCCATAGCATTGTTAGCGGTGTAAAAAGCCCATAGCATTGTTAGCGGTATAAAAAGCCCCTAGCATTGTTAGCGGTATAAAAAGCCCATAGCATTGTTACCGGTATAAAAAGCCCATAGCATTGTTACCGGTATAAAAAGCCCATAGCATTGTTACCGGTATAAAAAGCCCATAGCATTGTTAGCGGTGTAAAAAGCCCATATCATTGTTACCGGTGTTAAAAGCCCATAACATTGTTACCGGTGTAAAAAGCCCATAGCATTGTTACCGGTATAAAAAGCCCATAACAGTGTTAGCAGTGTAAAAAGCCCATAGCATTGTTAGCGGTGTAAAAAGCCCATAGCATTGTTACCGGTATAAAAAGCCCATAACAGTGTTAGCAGTGTAAAAAGCCCATAGCATTGTTACCGGTATAAAAAGCCCATAACATTGTTACCGGTGTAAAAAGCCCATAGCATTGTTAGCAGTGTAAAAAGCCTATACCATTGTTACCAGTATAAAAAGCCCATAACAGTGTTAGCAGTGTAAAAAGCCCATAGCATTGTTACCGGTATAAAAAGCCCATAGCATTGTTAGCGGTGTAAAAAGCCCATAGCATTGTTAGCGGTATAAAAAGCCCCTAGCATTGTTAGCGGTATAAAAAGCCCATAGCATTGTTACCGGTATAAAAAGCCCATAGCATTGTTACCGGTATAAAAAGCCCATAGCATTGTTACCGGTATAAAAAGCCCATAGCATTGTTAGCGGTGTAAAAAGCCCATATCATTGTTACCGGTGTTAAAAGCCCATAACATTGTTACCGGTGTAAAAAGCCCATAGCATTGTTACCGGTATAAAAAGCCCATAACAGTGTTAGCAGTGTAAAAAGCCCATAGCATTGTTAGCGGTGTAAAAAGCCCATAGCATTGTTACCGGTATAAAAAGCCCATAACAGTGTTAGCAGTGTAAAAAGCCCATAGCATTGTTAGCAGTGTAAAAAGCCCATAGCATTGTTAGCAGTGTAAAAAGCCCATAACATTGTTAGCGGTATAAAAAGCCCATAACAGTGTTAGCAGTGTAAAAAGCCCATAGCATTGTTAGCGGTGTAAAAAGCCCATAGCATTGTTACCGGTATAAAAAGCCCATAACAGTGTTAGCAGTGTAAAAAGCCCATAGCATTGTTAGCAGTGTAAAAAGCCCATAACATTGTTACCGGTGTAAAAAGCCCATAGCATTGTTAGCAGTGTAAAAAGCCCATAGCATTGTTACCGGTGTAAAAAGCCCATAGCATTGTTACCGGTATAAAAAGCCCATAGCATTGTTACCGGTATAAAAAGCCCATAGCATTGTTAGCGGTGTAAAAAGCCCATAGCATTGTTAGCAGTGTAAAAAGCCCATAGCATTGTTACCGGTGTAAAAAGCCCATAACATTGTTACCGGTGTAAAAAGCCCATATCATTGTTACCGGTATAAAAAGCCCATAACAGTGTTAGCAGTGTAAAAAGCCCATAGCATTGTTAGCGGTGTAAAAAGCCCATAGCATTGTTACCGGTATAAAAAGCCCATAACAGTGTTAGCAGTGTAAAAAGCCCATAGCATTGTTACCGGTATAAAAAGCCCATAACAGTGTTAGCAGTGTAAAAAGCCCATAGCATTGTTACCGGTATAAAAAGCCCATAACATTGTTACCGGTGTAAAAAGCCCATAGCATTGTTAGCAGTGTAAAAAGCCTATAGCATTGTTACCGGTATAAAAAGCCCATAACAGTGTTAGCAGTGTAAAAAGCCCATAGCATTGTTACCGGTATAAAAAGCCCATAGCATTGTTAGCGGTGTAAAAAGCCCATAGCATTGTTAGCGGTATAAAAAGCCCATAGCATTGTTAGCGGTATAAAAAGCCCATAGCATTGTTACCGGTATAAAAAGCCCATAGCATTGTTACCGGTATAAAAAGCCCATAGCATTGTTAGCGGTGTAAAAAGCCCATAGCATTGTTACCGGTGTAAAAAGCCCATAACATTGTTACCGGTGTAAAAAGCCCATAGCATTGTTACCGGTATAAAAAGCCCATAACAGTGTTAGCAGTGTAAAAAGCCCATAGCATTGTTAGCGGTGTAAAAAGCCCATAGCATTGTTACCGGTATAAAAAGCCCATAACAGTGTTAGCAGTGTAAAAAGCCCATAGCATTGTTAGCAGTGTAAAAAGCCCATAGCATTGTTAGCAGTGTAAAAAGCCCATAGCATTGTTAGCAGTGTAAAAAGCCCATAGCATTGTTAGCGGTGTAAAAAGCCCATAGTATTGTTAGCAGTGTAAAAAGTCTATAACATTGTTAGCGGTGTAAAACCCCATAACATTCGGCTAGATTTAGAGTTCTGCGTTAGGGTTAAAAAGCAGCGTTAAGGGGTCCTAACGCTGCTTTTTAACGCCCATTGGTATTTAGAGTCAGGCAGGAAAGGGTCTACCGCTCACTTTCTTTCCGCGACTCGAGGCTACCGCAAATCCCCTTACATCAATTGCGTATCCTATCTTTTCTATGGGATTTGCCTAATGCTGGTATTACGAGTCTTGGAAGAAGTGAGCGGTAGACCCTCAACCGACAAGACTCCAACCGCAAAAAAAGTCAGTAGTTAAGAGTTTTATGGGCTAACGCCGGAGCATAAAGCTCTTAACTACAGTGCTATAAAGTACACTACCACCCATAAACTACCTATGAACCCCTAAACCGAGGCCCCCCCACATCGCAAACACTATAATAAAATATTTTAACCCCTAAGCTGCCGCTCCGGACACCGCCGCAACCTACATTATAGCTATGAACCCCTAATCTGCTGTCCCTAACATCGGCGACACCTATATTATATTTATTACCCACTAATCTGCCCCCCCAACGTCGCCGCCACCTACCTACACTTATTAACCCCTAATCTGCCAACCGGAAATCGCCGCCACTATAATAAATGTATTATACCCTAAACCCCCGCACTCCCGCCTCGCAAACACTATAATAAATTGTATTAACCCCTAATCTGCCCTCCCTAACATCACCGCCACATACCTTCAATTATTAACCCCTAATCTGCCGCCACCAACGTCGCCGCTACTATAATAAAGTTATTAACCCCCTAAACCTACGTCTAACCCTAACACCCCCTAAGTTAAATATAATTTAAATTAAACTAAATAAATTTACTATCATTAAATAAATTATTCCTATTTAAAACTAAATACTTACCTATAAAATAAACCCTAATATATCTACAATATAACTAATAGTTACATTGTAGCTATTTTAGGATTTATATTTATTTTACAGGCAACTTTGTATTTATTTTAACTAGGTACAATAGCTATTAAATAGTTATTTACTATTTAATAGCTACCTAGTTAAAATAATTGCAAAATTACCTGTAAAATAAATCCTAACCTAAGTTACAAATACACCTAACACTACACTATCAATAAATTAATTAAATAAATTAAATACAATTAGCTAAACTAAATAACAATTAAATAAACTAAACTATAATGCAAAAAAAACTAACACTAAATTACATAAAATTAAAAAAATTACAAGAAGTTTAAACTAATTACACCTAATCTAAGCCCCCTAATAAAATAAAAAAGCCCCTCAAAATAATAAAATGCCCTACCCTATCCTAAATTACAAAGTAATCAGCTCTTTTACCAGCCCTTAAAATGGCTTTTTGCGGGACATTGCCCCAAAGTAATCAGCTCTTTTACCTGTAAAAAAAAATACAATACCCCCCAACATTACAACCCACCACCCACATACCCCTACTCTAAAACCCACCCAAACCCCCCTTAAAAAAACCTAACACTAACTCCCTGAATATCTCCCTACCTTGAGTCGTCTTCACTCAGCCGAGCTGAATTCTTCATCCAAGCGGGGCAGAAGAGGTCCTCCATCCGATTGAAGTCTTCATCCAAGCGGGGCAGAAGAAGTCTTCCATCCGATTGAAGTCTTCATCCAAGCGGAATCTTCTATCTTCATCCATCCGGAGCGGAGCGGTAGCATCCTGAAGACCTCCAACCCGGAACATCCATCCTGGTCGATGACTTCCCGACGAATGACGGTTCCGCTTGGATGAAGACTTCAATCGGATGGAAGACCTCTTCTGCCCCGCTTGGATGAAGACTTCAATCGGATGGAGGACCTCTTCTGCCCCGCTTGGATGAAGAATTCGCCTCGGCTGAGTGAAGACGACTCAAGGTAGGGAGATCTTCAGGGGATAAGTGTTAGTTTTTTTTTAAGGGGGGTTTGGGTGGGTTTTAGAGTAGGGGTATGTGGTTGGTGGGTTGTAATGTTGGGGGGGTATTGTATTTTTATTTACAGGTAAAAGAGCTGATTACTTTGGGGCAATGCCCCGCAAAAAGCCCTTTTAAGGGCAATTTGAAATTTAGAATAGGGTAGGGCATTTTATTATTTTGGGGGGCTTTTTTATTTTATTAGGGGGCTAAGATTAGGTGTAATTTATTTAATTTTCTTGTAATTTTTTTTTATTTTCTGTAATTTAGTGTTTGTTTGTTTTTTGTATTATAGTTTAGTTTATTTAATTGTATTTTAGTTTAGATAATTGTAGGTAATTTATTTAATTAGTTTAATGATAGTGTAGTTTTAGGTGTATTTGTAACTTAGGTTAGGATTTATTTTACAGGTAATTTTGTGATTATTTTAACTAGGTAGCTATTAAATCGTTATTAACTATTTAATAGCTATTGTACCTAGTTAAAATAAATACAAAGTTGCCTGTAAAATAAATATAAATCCTAAAATAGCTACAATGTAGCTATTAGTTATATTGTAGCTATATTAGGGTTTATTTTATAGGTAAGTATTTAGTTTTAAATAGGAATAATTTATTTAATGTTATTAAATTTAGTTCATTTAATTTAAATTATATTTAAGTTAGGGGGGTGTTAGGGTTAGGGTTAGGTTTAGGGGTTAATAACTTTATTATAGTAGCGGCGACGTTGGGGGCGGGAGATTAGGGGTTAATAATTGTAGGTAGGTGGCGGCGATGTTAGAAATGGCAGATTAGGGGTTAATAAAATTTTTTATAGTGTTTGCGAGGCGGGAGTGCAGCGGTTTAGGGGTTAATACATTTATTATAGTGGTGGCGATGTCCGGTCGGCAGATTAGGGGTTAA
Organism: Bombina bombina; assembly: GCF_027579735.1. Lineage (NCBI taxonomy): Eukaryota > Metazoa > Chordata > Amphibia > Anura > Bombinatoridae > Bombina > Bombina bombina. The sequence goes on along the minus strand of NC_069499.1, from coordinate 1,016,671,475 downwards.
TAAATGTAGGTAGGTGTCGGCGATGTTAGGGACAGCAGATTAGGGGGTAATAAATATAATATAGGTGTCGGCGATGTTAGGGACAGCAGATTAGGGGTTCATAGCTTTAATGTAGGTTGCGGCGGTGTCCGGAGCGGCAGATTAGGGGTTAATAGTATAATGCAGGTGTCAGCGATAGCGGGGGCGGCAGATTAGGGGTTAATAAGTGTAAGATTATGGGTGTTTAGACTCTGGATTCATGTTAGGGTGTTAGGTGTAAACTTAGAGAGTGTTTCCCCATAGGAAACAATGGGGCTGCATTAGGAGCTGAACGCTGCTTTTTTGCAGGTGTTAGTTTTTTTTCAGCCAGCTCATTCCCATTGTGTCCTATGGGGATATCGTGCACGAGCATGTTTTTCCATCTTACCGCTACCGTAAGCAACGCTGGTATTGAGGGTTGAAGTGGAGCTAAATTATGCTCAACGCTCCCTTTTCTGAGGCTAACGCAGCCATTCAGACAACTCTTAATACCAGCGTTGTCTTAAGGGTGCGCTGGAAAAAAAGGCTCGTTAGCACCGCGGGTCTTTACCGACAAAACTCATAATCTAGGCGGAAATTATTTAGCCCCTAACCTAACATCCCCTAAATTAACCCTCATTACATTTATTTAAAAAATCCTAAATTACAACTAAAATAAAAAATCAAAAAATTAATTTAAAAATGAAAACTTTGATTAAATTGCAATAAATTACAATTACAATAAAATATATGCTTAGAACAGCCAATAGGATATCAGTAACTCTCATCCTATTGGCTGATTTGAATTTGAAGATCCAAATCAGCCAATAGGAATGCAAGTTATGCCATTTTTAAACGCGTACCTTGCATTCAATCCTCAGTGTGTGGCAGTGATCATGCGAAAATAATCCTCCACACTCCATGGCTTCCCAGTCCAAGGTCTTCAGTTCCGCGGTCATCTCCACTCCGGCTTAGTCCTGGATGAAGATGGATGAAGATGGAAGATGTCGCCGACTCCAAGAAGACTTCACCGGTGCCTGGAAGAGGACCTTCTCCGCCGGACTTCAAAAACGGTAAGTACCTATTTGGGGCTTAGAGTTAGGTTTTTGTTTTGTTTTTTAAGATAAGGGATTTTGGGCACTGAAAAGGAGCTGTAAGTCCTTTTAAGGGCTTTAAGGGCAATGCCCATACAAATGCCCCTTTAGGGGCAATTGGTAGTTAAGGATTTTTTAGTGTTAGTTTTTTTTATTTTGGGGGGTTTGGTGGGTGGGGGGGTTTACTGTTAGAGGGGGGACTTAGTATTTTTTAAGGTAAAAGAGCTGTTTAGCATTTTTTTATTTTTTGTAATTTTAGATTTAATTATTGTAATTTAATCTTAGGTTTAATTTTTAAATTAATGTTAGGATTTTTATTTTAATTGTAATTTAGGATCTTTTATTTTAATTGTTATTTAGGATTTTTTAAATTAATGTAATGGGGGTTAATTTAGGGATGTTAGGTTAGGGAGTTAGTGATTAGTTATTTGCATTGTGGGGCATGGCGGATTAGAGGTTAATAGTTTTAATAGCTAGTTTGCATTGTGGGGCATGGCGGTTTAGGGGTTAATAGTTTTAATAGTTAATTTGCGTTGTGGGGCATGGCGGATAAGGGGTTAATAGTTTTAATAGCTCATTTGCATTGTGGGGCATGGTGGATTAGAGGTTAATAGTTTTAATAGCTAGTTTGCATTGTGGGGCATGGCGGTTTAGGGGTTAATAGTTTTAATAGTTAATTTGCGTTGTGGGGCATGGCGGATAAGGGGTTAATAGTTTTAATAACTCATTTGCATTGTGGGGCATGGCGGATTAGGGGTTAATAGTTTTAATAGCTAGTTTGCGTTGTGGAGCATGGCGGATTAGGGGTTAATAGTTTTAATAGCTAGCTTGCATTGTGGGGCATGGCGGTTTTAGTGGTTATAAATTGCGATGTGGGGGGGATGGCGGATAGAGGGGTTTTGACGTGTATGGTTAGATTTCAAAGGTAAAAAGGTCTCAAAGAGCTGGGTGTAATTTTTGTTACTGTATCGGCAGCTTCCAACAGTGTATTAACGGTTTGCGCAGGCATTGGAAACTGGGTATAATTTAAAGATTAGCGGGTTCTGATACATTTTTTTTTGTTTAAATGATTTTTATTGACAAAAGGTACATTGAAATATACACGAAAAAGGCACATTTCTTACATCAACATTAAAGTGACAATTCGCTAGGACAGCAACTTTCAATAATCAATGACCAGTTTTTTAAGAAAAAGTTTTGGGGGTTAGATAAGGGAAGTGGTGAATCACATCAGGGTAGACCTGGATGAAGGTATTCATGAAGAGGAGTATGATGAGGCGGGGGATGGGAAGTGGGGTAGGGTTTAGGGAAAAAGGTTTAAAAGGGAAGGATACAGAATTTTTATCCCATCTGGTTTAATGCAAAATTTGGGTTGGAAGATTATAAGTATGTCATGAAGGTGTCAAATACGGGGTGAAATATGATTGTTACCGCTAGGGAAAAGTTGTGGAATAAGCCTAATAATTATGTTCTTGGGAGCCCTGCTCCCATATAAACTGAATGTTAGTTATCGTGTCTTGCTTACCTAGATAACAATGATGCATCTTTTCTAATGTGAGAATATGGCTGACTTCACATTGCCATTGGGCAACCGTAGGTATCTCTTGTGTTTTCCACAATCGAGGAATTAATCTTTTAGCACACAATAGCATTAATAAAAGTAGTTTTCTGCGATAGATACATGTGAGCTTAGGGATGTGGCTGAGAAGAATGATTTGTGGAGATAGCGTAATGTTAGTGCCCAAGATATTAGATATGTGTCTCTCTATTTGATTCCAGAAGTTATTTAGGAGGGGGCAAGACCACCAAATATGGATGATGGTACCCTCTTCTCCACATCTCCTCCAGCAACTGGAGGAGGCGGTAGGATATATAACTTTCAAGCGTTGTGGGGTTAAATACCACCGAGCTAAAATTTTGTAATTGAGTTCAAAAATGGTCAAAGACATGGAAGAGGAATGTGTATAGCGGAAGCATCGCCTCCAAGTTTCAGCGTCTAGGTCAATGAGGAGCTCGTCTGTCCATCTCTTTAAGTATGTTGGTTTTTTCTCAGGGAATGAGCCTCTGAGGATTTTGTACATCAAGGATAGATGCGCCTTACTTATTTTTGGGTTGACACATAGCTGTTCGAAAGCAGTTAAGGGTCTCAGAACCATATCTTTATGGGGGCTATGTGTGATGGCGTGTCTAATCTGTAAGTAAGAATACCAACAATGAAAGGGTGATCCTAGCTCTTCATTAAGCGTGATTCTGTCTTTCACACCTGAGGGGGTGGTTATTAAGTAGATAGGTAAAACCGTAAGGATTTTGTTGACAGGGGTGTGTGTAAAGCGGCTATGCTTGAGAAATAAGTGGTATTGAAGTAGAGGGGTTAAGGGAGATATAATTGTGGATACACCTTTTGTATGTGTGAGTATATCGTCCCATATAGCCAAGGTGGTTTTAGTGTAATCATTGAGTTGTATGATATGCGGTCTGGAGTCTTTGGGTATCCAAGGCAAGTCTCTCATATGGTCAACTCGTGATAAATAGCTTTCTATTTGTATCCAGATCTTTGAGGGGTTGGCATGATTCCATGCCACAACTCTGGCCAAATGTGCAGCTTTATAGTAGTTAAGTAAATTAGGTACACCCAACCCTCCATCTTCCTTGCTCAAATACATAGTGTGTTGGGCTATTCTAGGTCGTTTGTATGACCAAATAAAGGAGTTAATCAATTTTTGCTGTTTACGGAGAAAGGGTTTCGGTAAGGCCATGGGCAGGGTTTGAAAAAGATACAAATATTTAGGTAGTATCATCATTTTCACTGTGCTTATCCGTCCAAGCCAAGATAGATGTCCTTGTCTATGCCAGTTTTCTAATAAGGTTTTAATGTTATTCTGAAGGTTAATGAAATTGTCAGGAAATAGTTTATGTATATCTTTGGGAATCGTTAAGCCTAGGTATTTGAGTTTGTCGACTAATAGAAATTTTGTGTGTTGTGTTATACTGAGGATATCTTGAGGCGTCAGATTAAGTAGCATTATGCCCGACTTCTCCATGTTAATGGTGAAGTTGGAAATTTGTTTGTAGTCGTCTAGTATTCGTATGAGGGCCGGTAGGGAAGTAGTTGGGGACGTCAATGTAAAGATCACGTCGTCCGCAAACAAGAGGCATTTTTGGGTTATGTCTCCGAACTTGAGGCCCTGAATTTGATGGCAATTTCTGATTTGTATTGCTAATACTTCGACTGTGAGGGCAAATAATAGGGGTGAAAGTGGGCAGCCCTGACGAGTTCCGTTGGAAATGGGGAAAGATTGAGAAATAGTGTTATTTACTTTAACTTTTGCACTCGGATTGCGGTAGAGTGCCTGTATTCTATTGACGAACAACTCGGAGAAGCCGAATTTTGACAGTGTGGACCACATAAATTGCCAGTCCACCCTGTCAAATGCTTTCTCAGCATCTGTAGACAGTAGGGTAAGTGGTGAACGGTCGTTATGTGCGCATTGCAGTGAGTGGAGCAGTCTGGTTGTATTGTCCCTGGCTTCCCTTCCTTTAATGAAGCCCACCTGGTCAGGGTGGATAATATCAGGTAATATCAGATTCAATCGATTGGCTAAAATTTTAGCGTATATTTTCATGTCTATATTTATAAGTGAGATAGGTCTATAATTGCTAACCGAATCTGTCGGTTTGCCTGGCTTAGGAATAACTGTGATCATAGCTTCTAGAAGGGAGCCAGGGAAAATGACACCCTGATCAATATCAGTATAGAGCGATAAGAGATGTGGGTTAAGCTGTTGTTGTAAAAGTTGATAAAATTTCGTCGTGAAACCGTCAGGGCCAGGGGCTTTTCCGCTCGGTAATGATTTTATGACCGAGCTAATGTCTTGAAGGGTGATGGGGGAATCTAGAAATTGTCTGTTTTCTTCCGTGATAATAGGTGTATCAATAGTAGCTAGGTACGAATTTAAAAGTTCTTTCTTATTTTGGGATGGGTTATCTGCAATATTGTATAGCTTCCTATAATAAGAAACAAATGAGTTAACAATGCCTTCATTAGCATGAGTGGTTTCACCAGTAGGTCGTCGAATTGTTCTAATGAAATTGGAGAGTCTCTGTTTTTTAAGAGATCTAGCAAGTAGACGTCCAGCCTTGTTGCTTTCTACAAAAAATTTAGATTTTGTGGTCAGTGCTCTCATATGGGCTTTTTGAACTAGAAATCTATTAAGGGCCTCTCTTGCTGCAGTCATATTATCGAGTTTAGAAGAAGAAGATGGGTCTAACTTAAGTGCGGCTTCACAGGTCGTCAGATTATTAGTTAAGGAGGTGAATTGGGCAGTATGTAATTTGCGCTGAGTTGCGCTATGTTTTATTATGACCCCCCTTATGTAACATTTGTAGGCCTCCCAATTATTTGCGGACGACGTGTCTTCTGGTCTATTTAGGGCAAAGAATTCATCTGAGAATTTTTTAAGGTCGTCAACTATAGCTTGATCAGTTAGTAGGTGGTCATTGAGTTTCCAGTTGTATGTAGTGTTAGGTTTACTAGCCCACTTAAAGCAAGTAGAAACCATACTGTGGTCGGACCAAGAAGTATGAGTTATTTTTGAGCTAACTAGGCCTGAGAGGAGAGTTTGATCGCATAAAATGTAATCAAGCCTGGAGTATGTGTGCTGTGGGTGTGAAAAGAAAGTGTAATCCTGCATATCAGTGTGTACTATTCTCCAAGTATCAAACAAATTAATAGCTCGTAGGGCCATACAGTTGGATTTGAGGGTATTATTGCGCAAATATGATTTCCCACTTGATGTGTCTAGAACTGGATTCATAGGGAAATTAAAATCTCCACCAACGATAATCGGGCCTTTGGCTGTATCTAGTATTAAGTTGGTTAGATGTTTAAAGAAGTGGGGGGTTGGTCTGTTTGGGGCATAGATATTTACCAGGGTAATAGGAGCGCCATAACACAATCCAACTAAAATTAAGATTCTACCCTCGTTGTCTGAATGTTTTTGTATTAACTCGAAGGGGAGGTTGCGTCTAAATGAAATACTAACTCCATTTTTTCTATGTGTACCTGAGCTACAGAAATGTTGGTCGAAATATCTCTTGGATAGGACTGGCTCGTGATTTTTCTTAAAATGTGTCTCTTGGGTCATTATGATGTCAATTTTACGTTTGTGAAAATCGTGGAACGCAATAGAGCGTTTTTCTGCTGATAGGAAACCTTTAACATTTTGTGTGGCTATGCGTAGAGACTCTGCTCTGTGGCTTGGACGAAGAGTTGTCATAGTAACTGGTGTATGTGGTTTTGGAACAAACCTAAAAAGAGAAACCAGATGGGATGTTGGGGGAAGGGGTTAGTTGAGGGGACCTGTTGAGGAGGGACGAGAGGGTTGGTATTGGTGGAGTGAGCAACCAGGAGGGAACAAATATAGCAGGAAGGGATGAAAAGGGGGTAATGGTAATAAAAACAATATTAAAGCAAATAACAGTGATTAGAACAACATTAATTCTGTTAGCAATAAAATAGAATATAATTCCTGAGAAAACGTAGATATAAATGTAAAGTGGAGTTGTGATTTAAAATTTCGTTTTGGGAGCCATTGTTACAGGCCGGGTGTCGGTGCAATCAAAGGTAACATATTTATTATTTAGCGAGATGTAGTACTTCTTCAGCTATGAGGAATATCTGGGTTGTGGAGATTATCTGATTCGAGATCTGCTACTAGTTTTTAGGGTGTTATACGTAATGATGATAAGATGGCACTAAGAATGTCGTATGATAACGACTGAGCGGCTGTACAATATGTGATTATGTTTTGTAATATAGGTCAGAGATTCGGGTCTTATTGGACAATCATTAAAGATCATAACTACAAAGTAGATAGTGTGATAAAGACCTTAACTACATCAGGTTGTGTCGCCTCTTTTGTCTATAGGTCTGTATTTATAGCTATAGAAAATTTGTATATGGAATGTGCAATCTGTATGTTGTGCAATATTGTCAAAACAAAATCAACTGCAAACGACAACAATGAGTTAAGCTCAATATAGAATCTAACAAAACATTAAATAAAAGGAATATAATGTCCTCATAACATGTCTGGGATATAGACTCCATCATATATAGCGCAGTGCCTTTTTCTATCCCCCTTGAGCATATATAAAAGGTGGATAAATGTCCTGGGTTCAGGCACAGATATTTCTTGTATATTTGGGAGAATGTGGGGGGCATTTCAACAGTGAGAAAATAACATATACATAAAACCTGTGAAAAGAACATATGGTTATCTACAGATCTATAACTGAAGATCAATACAAAAAGGATATTGAGAGGTTCATCTTCAACACTCAGGATCGGCTATTAAGGACAAGCAAGGGAAATAAACAAGTAGTGTTAGAACAACATGATAAGGTTACTCATCTGACAGAGTCCGTGTCCATGGTATCAGTAATGTCCATGTTAGTGGAGGAGATTTGCCTTCTTTTATTCTGACTGGGGATGGAATCTGGACCTGGTCTTCTTTGAGGCAAAGAGTTGGGAAGTCTGTTCTGTAGCTTGTGAGGGGAGTGAGGAATGTTCTCATCTGGTGTGGAGATATTCAGGATGTTGCAGAATCTACCAATGTCAGAAGGCGAAGAGCACTCTGTTTTTTTCCCATTTTTCATGACGATAACAGATGTAGGAAAGCCCCACCTATAAGGGATATGAAGTGTACGAAGGTGTGATGTCAAGGGCTGGAAATCTTGTCTCTTTTGTAGTGTCCTGAGGGATAAATCTTGGTAAATTTGTACTTTATGGTCCTGAAAGTGAATAACTTGTCTTTTCCTGGCAGCATTATATATCTCCTCTTTTTGTCTATAGTTCTGAAAATGTACTACAATGTCTCTTGGAGGAGAGTCTTCAGGGGGTTTTGGTCGGAGTGCCCTGTGAGCTCTATCTAAAGGGATTTCTGAATGCTCCAAAAGATTATCTCCTAATATGACAGTAAATAGAGCCTGAAGGTATTCTCGGATATCATTGGTTGAGACTGATTCTGGTATCCCCCTAAAACGGAGATTCCCTCTCCTGGTACGATTTTCCAAATCGTCAATTTTGTCTTCTAATTCTGTGATGTGTTGGATTTGCCGTATCTGATTAGTTGAGAGATTTGCCAGTTTTTGTGCTACCACATACTCATGCTCTTCTAGGGTGTCCACCCTGTGGCTAAGATCGTTGATTTCTTTTTTCAAGTCAGCACATTCGTTTTTGATACATGTTTTGACCTGTTCGATTAGGGCTGCTATGGCTTTGTAGGTTATTGGTGTGTCGTCATCTTGAGTCAGATTTGTGGTTGTAGTGTCATTAGGTATAGATGATCCATTATCTTGATCTTCTTCAATGGGAGCCATCTGGGGTTCCAATGATTTGGCTGTGGGTACTTGGTCTGTTTGTTTAAAAAAAGCGTGTACTGCGCCCTGATTAGTTTGTGATGATTTTTGTGGTTTATCTTGGCGGGTGTTCTTCCTTTGTGACATGGTATTGGAGGTTGGTGGTAGGCTTTTACAATCTTCCTTAAAAAATCCCAATGCACAGTATCTCCCAGGGAATATACCCACACAGGGTGTTAGCTGTAAAAAGGGAGCTGGTTATGACCTGTCACAATTGCGCTTAGTGGGAAACAGAGCAGGGGTATGTGCTGCAACTTGCTGTGAGAGATGTAATAATCATGGTATTTGGTGACAGTAGTAGTCTGTTATATAGCCCCTGTGAGAGGATGTGTATGCTCAGCTTTTAAAGCGCTCTGTGTAATCCTTTTTATTTTCTATGATCTGGGTAGAGAGTCCGTGTAGGCCGGGGTAAGGCAGCTAGCAGTTTCACAATTAAAGATTCCCTTGCTTGGATGTGCCTGTTTCAGGGATAATAGTAGCGTGGATTAAGTTAAGCTGATGACCGGACAGGTTTTGGTAGTGGGTCTGTACTTCAACAGTTGGTACAATATTGCTCCCTGTAGCTTGAGCACGCAGAAAAGAAATTTACATATGTATTAAAAGTGCGTCATTGATTTTGTCTTGTAATCCAGATACAGATCTAACTCTTTTTGGTCCTATATACATATAGGGAGGCCATTAATAAAGGGTAACCTCAGCTTTCAAGTGTCTTTTCAACTTAATAAAATTAGTAATATCCCAAAGTATAGAGGTAATGAGTGCTTGATATAAAAGTGCGTTGTATGAGCGGTTCCCAGTTTATCTGCGGTGGCATGTGAGCAGATGGATTAGGCCCTATTCAGCAGTGGTGTGGGTCTGGTGGTGGGATAAGCCGCTGAGTCGTCTGTGCATACATTTGTAAAATGAGTGCCCGTCTGGGGCGGTAATAGGCCCGGGTCAGTGTGTATAGCGATAACGCCTTACCGGCTATTGTTAAGCTGAATCCGGTCTTGACAGATTGCGTAGTCAGTGATGTTGATACAGCCGGTGTCTGTAGGCATCTTGGTCTTAAGCGCCTTCTTTATCAGCTGCATGTAGGGCTCCGGCACTTGCAGAGTTCCGCATTAAAACCCCCATGAGTAGTAGTGCCGCGGTGTTTGCTGCAGTGATGGCCGTAGGCCAGTCGAGATTCTCCGGCCTCGTGCTAGATTAAGAGCTGATTTTTCAAGGATGGCTTCTTGGTTACTTATCACATCTGTACATCATTAAAGGATCACCATAAGTGCGGATATGATCGCTTTTTTAGTGAAAACACCCGGCCCGTGCACAGAGCTTCACTGAAGTGCGGCCATTATGGTCGGCTGCTCGCTCCGCCCCCCGGTTCTGATACATTTTATGGGACACAATAATGTTTACGGCAGCCGGAGTCTGGTTGCCGAAATTGAGTTATAACGGGCCATTGGAAGCAGCTGGTGAACGATATTGCTTCCAACAGCTTATTTAACGCAAACCGAATTACGGCTCAATGGAAACGAGCCCTTAGTGAGTCATTAAACACTAGAGCCTAAATTATAAGCTGAGCTTTATTTTGTGCAAGACTTCTAGCGTAAATTGTGCTTAAGTGAAATTCATACCACTAATATATTGCAAGCATCTGTGAGCTCATGACATACATTGAAAATACATTTTTCTTGTTCAAGTATCACTATAGCACAATGTTACCAGAGTTGAAAGTAAACCGTGATTCCCATTGTGAAGTTACCAGAAAATGTTTCAATTTTCTGGTCTCACTGTGTATACAGTAAGAGAAAAGATATGGAGGATTTTGTATAAATAGGGAGATAGGCTAATGAGGTCTGCTCTCCCTGCAAGCTCAGTCCATTTCATTAACGAGACGAGATAATGTAAAATTATCATCAAGCACTGTGACATCCCTCACTACATTCTGAAAAGTCCAATTTTGCTATACTTCTTACTGCATTTCTGCATTTCTGTGTGTAAAGGACAGATAAGTCTGTTGCAATATAGCACTGCATAGCATGAGAGTTCTGCTGCATTTACACGTTGTACTTTATATGTTATATTACTTTAGACTTTATATTAAGTTTTATTACATTTAACCTTTGCACTTTGTTTTTTTTTTAATATAATCCCCTTCCCCCCAAAGTTTGATAAGCCTCTTATTATTAAGACTGATGCCATTTAACAACTAGTCATGAATCCTAGGGCACTGAAGCAAAGACTGCAAATAGATCCAGTAACTACACAAAAGCATTCTGCATGTTCTAGTATTGGATGTATGCCTGTTGTTTGCCAGCAGCAATCCATAAGATACTTGGACTTAGATCATACCTGAAAGGATATCATATAGAATATCAAATATGAAAACTACATGCAGACCGAATCTGACCAAGGCTTGATCACTGTAACCATGATATCTTTTTACCAACAGAAATAACTATGGATAACATCAATAAACGTATACTTAAGTACACTCTATTAACTGGAGAGCTGTTTTAAAAAATTCTTTTAGCAGTGATTATTCCCAGTCTCTCTCCCTGGGAGCAGTTAGTAAACACCTACTAATGTGTGTATCTGTGTTAGAATAATGTGTATATCAGCAGTAATAACAGGGATTAAGTGCTTATGTATAAATAAATGCATGCATCTTATATGCAGATTACTATGTATCTGAATTATATAGAAAGCCATATGATACACAGAGGGGAGCTGCATGCAACACGTGTTTTATTCAATACATTCTAATGAATTGGTGCCCCGATCGAGCAACTCCAAGTCTGGCTAGAACTGACATCTGTTTATAAATACCGTGGCAGTAACGTATACCTGTAGCACTTTCTGCTGCCATTAGTAAGGGTTTAAGTTCACAGTTGGTGCCTCACAAATGTTCCTCGTACATTCTTGTCAGCAGACTGTATTTGTGTTTCATAAAGAGAAAAGTGTTTTCTACAAACCGCGTGCTATGGAACCCCCCTAAAGGACGATTTGAAATATATCTCCCACTTCAAAAGCTAGTGCTGCTTATAAGAGGTTTAAGGGGAAAAACATACTATTTCCTGTAAACATTCTCCTGTAACTTTTAGTAATTAGTTCTGTAGGACTTATATGCCCCCTACTGCAGGCTGTAATTAGTACACCTATCAACTGTTCATATTCATTGTCAAGAAAGAACGATAAAGAGCAGAATGGTTTCAGGATTGATTAATAGTCAGTGCTGTGTCCCTCTGCCCCTGGTCAAACAAAAGGCATCACTCAAATGCTGGCTTCAGGATCTGTGCCAAACAAGAAGAAGGAAGCCTGAGTATAAAATACTGTATTAGACAAAGAAAGATAACAATTACAAGTATTTATTGATATATTTAAAGGGACAGTCTACACCAAAATTGTTATTGTTTAAAAAGATAGATAATGGGGCCTATTTATCAAGCCGTCAACCACAAATACGCTGGAATTCTGCAGCGTAATTGTGGAGAGCCTTATTCGCCTTATTTATCTAGGCTACAGACCGGCAAAAGTAGAATTTTGTGACGTAACAAACGATCCGCCGGTTTCAGTCCGACACAGATCGATGGTTACGTCACTACAGATGTTCCGAATGCAAATTCGGCACTATCTGACTACTTTTGCTAGTTATCAAAAATCTACCAGGTACGCTCGCCACTATTCCGGGCCAGCGTACCTGGTTTTTAATGCCTTAGGAATCAATGGGAGTCTGAAAGCAGCAAAAGCTTATGTTCACTGCTGCCCGATATCCCATTGATTTCTATTGGAGAATAAAATTTAAAGGGACACTGAACCCAATTTTTTTTCTTTTGTGATTCAGATAGAGCATGCAATTTTAAGCAACTTTCTAATTTACTCCTATTATCAAATTTTCTTCCTTCTCTTGGTATCTTTATTTGAAATGCAAAAATGTAAGTTTAGATGCCGGCCCATTTTTGGTGAATAACCTGGGTTATTCTTGCTGATTGGAGGATAAATTCATCCACCAATAAAAAGTGCTGTCCAGAGTACTGAAACAAAAAAGAAGCTTAGATGCATTCTTTTTCAAATAAAGATAGCAAGTGAACTAAGAAAAAGTGATAATAGGAGTAAATTAGAAAGTTGCTTAAAATTGCATGCTCTATCTGAATCACGAAAAAAAATTGGGTTCAGTGTCCCTTTAAGTTTACACCTAACACCCTACATGTACCCCGAGTCTAAACAACCCTAATCTGCCACCCCTACACCACCGCCACCTAATTATACTTATTAATCCCTAATCTGCCGCTCCCTACACCACCGCCACCTACATAAAGTTATTAACCCCTATCCTGGAGCCCACCTCAACTAAATAAACGTATTAAGCCGCCAGCCCCCCACATCACCATAAACCAAATGAACCTATTAACCCCTAAACCTAACAACCTGCTAACTTTATATTAAATATTAACTCATCACTATCTTATAATACATTTAAACTTACCTTTAGATTTAAATTAAACTATATTAAACTAAAAATTAAGCTATTCTATTATAATAAAATTACATTAAACTATATTAAACTAATAATTAACCTACCCTAACTATTATAATAAAATTAAATTAAACTATCTTAAATTAATAATTAATCTACCCTAACTTTTATATTAAAATTACATTAAACTACAAATTAACTATATTATATATTTAAAAACCTAACCCTACTCAAATAATTTAAATCTACACTAACAAATTACTAAGTAACCAAAAACTGACAACTAAGTTACAAAAAATAACAAACACTAAGTTACACAAAAAAATAAATACCAAGTTACAAAAAATAAAAAATAAATTATCCAAGCTTTAAACTAATTACACCTAATCTAAGGGCCCTATGAAAATAAAAAGCCCCCCCCCCAAAAAAAAACAAAAAACAAAAACAAAACCCTAGCCTACAATAAACTACAAATAGCCCTTAAAAGGGCCTTTTGCGGGGCATTGCCCCAAAGTAATCAGCTCTTTTACCCCCTCAACAGTAAAACCCACCACCCACACAACCAACCCCCCAAATAAAAAGCTAACTAAAAAACCTAAGCTCCCCATTGCCATGAAAAGGGCATTTGGATGGGCATTGCCCTTAAAAGGGCATTTAGGGCACTTAAAAGGGCTCTATTGCAGCCCAAGTTCTAATCTAAAACTAAAACCCACCCAATACACCCTAAAAAAAACCTAACACTAAATAGGATTGAGCTCGCATTCTATTGGCTAATTGGATCAGCCAATAGGATGAAAGTTCAATCCTATTGGCTGATTGCAACAGCCAATAGGATTTTTTCAACCTTAATTCTGATTGGCTGATAAAATTCTATCAGCCAATCGGAATCTAAGGGACGCCATCTTGGATCACGTCATTTAAAGGAACCTTCATTCGTTGGTAGTCGTCGGAAAGAAGAGGATGCTCCACGCCGGATGTCTTGAAGATGGAGCCGCTCCGCACCGGATGGATGAAGATAGAAGATGCCGTCTGGATGAAGACTTCTGCGGGCTTGGATGAAGACTTTGGCCGCTTCGTTGAGGACTTCTCCCGGCTTCTTGAAGGATGGATGTCGGATCTTCAAAACTGTAAGTAAATCTTCTGGGGTTAAGGGTGTATTGGGTGGGTATTAGTTTTAGATTAGGACTTGGGCTGCAATAGAGCTAAATGCCTTTTTAAGGGCAATGCCCATCCAAATGCCCTTTTCAGGGCAATGGGGAGCTTAGGTTTTTTTAGTTAGCTTTTTATTTGTGGGGTTGGTTATGTGGGTGGTGGGTTTTACTGTTGGGGTGGTATTTGTATTTTATTTTACCAGTAAAAGAGCTGATTACTTTGGGGCGATGCCCCACAAAAGGCCCTTTTAAGGGCTATTTGTAGTTTATTGTAGGCTAGGTTTTTTTTATTTTGGGGGGGCTTTTTTATTTTCATAAGGCCCTTAGATTAGGAGTAATTAGTTTAAAGCTTTGATAATTTCTTTTTTATTTTTTGTAACTTAGTGTTTATTTTTTTGTGTAACTTAGCGTTTGTTATTTTGTGTAACTTAGTTGTTAGTTTTTGGTAACTTAGTAATTTTTTAGTGTCGATTTAAATTATTTGAGTAGGGTTAGGTGTTTAAATGTATAATATAGTTAATTTAATTTGTAGTTTAATGTAATTTTAGTATAAAAGTTAGGGTAGATTAATTATTAATTTAATATAGTTTAATGTAGTTTTAGTATAAAAGTTAGGGCAGATTAATTATTAATTTAATCTAGTTTAATGTAATTTTAAAGTTAAATTTAAATTTATTATAAGATAGGGATGAGTTAAAATTTAATGTAAAGTTAGCGGGTTGTTAGGTTTAGGGGTTAATAGTTTAATTTAGTTTATGACGATGTGGGGGGCTGGCGGTTTGGGGGTTAATAACTTTATTTAGTTGTGGTGGGCTCCGGGAGCAGAGGAATAGGGGTTAATAACTTTATTAGAGTGGCGGCGGTGTAGAGGTTAATAAGTATAATGTAGGTGGCGGTGGGCTCCGGGAGCGGAGAAATAGGGATTAATAAGTTTATTAGAGTTGCGATGGGCCCCGGGAGCAGCGGGATAGGGGTTAATAACTTTATTTAGTTGCAGCGGGGTCCGGGAGCAGTGGGATAGGGGTTAAACAGTTTAGTATAGTGTGGGTGCTTAGTGACAGTATACAAATAAAGCTGGGAAAAAGCTGAAGAGCAGCAAGATCGTTGACTGTTAGTTAACAACAGTCCGCTGCTCATCGCCCCATACTTGGTGTGCGGCTTTTTGTCAGCTTTTTTATTAAATATGGAGAACGTATTCAGGTCCACGGCAGCGAAGTTAGGCGATGTCAGGTGAACGTATTGGTGCAGTCGAATGCAAGAAAGTTGACGGCTTGTTAAGTAGGCCTCAATGCCTTTACTACCCATTCCCCAGGATTGCACAACCAACATTGTTAGATTCACATACTTTATAACATTTAAACCTCTAAATTCCTGCCTGTGATGCCAGAAGAAGGCTGTCAGAAGATGCTTAGATACAAGGTAATCACAGGGGTAAAAAGTATATTAATATAACCATGTTGGCTGTGCAAAACTGAAAATGGGTAATAAAGGGATTATATTTATCTATCTTTTTAAAAAATAACATTTTTGGAGTAGACTGTACCTTTAAGTCACAATATGCTATTACCTTAAAAATACCTAAATATTCTATTGAATTATGGAATATTCCCATAGAACCCCTCAGATAAAGGGGATGGCAGGCCATTGAGCAGGGGAAACAGCATCCTAGTATAGTCCTGTACAGATCTACAACTTTGTGGATGGTTGGACTTTGCCACTGAATTACTGGTTGATTTAATGTGCTTCCCTACCTTCCCCTGTCCTCCACTGCCCAGACTGCACAATATAACCTTTCTATAATGGTTCTTGTGGGGAATGTCGCAGCATCAGTAATATCACAGCTGTCAAAATATTACAGCTGCAATGTGGGCTCAGCAAAGTCGCCTTTGCAGGAATGTCACAAGTGAGAAGTATATAGGGGGAGCTAGCTATTATTAACCCCTTGGATTCTAGAGAGGGTTTTGCAATGTATTGCAGCAACCTCTGGTGTCCCAGGGGTTAAGCTTAGCCCTAACCATAACCCAGTTATTAAATGTAACCTTAGCCCTAACTCTAACCTCATTGCCCAGCCAGGATGATCATCCAGCATATCATGGGTGGTGAGTTCTTATTGTACACAATATCTCCATCTATAATGCCATAGAAGCAACACTATGGTTGGTGATTTTGCCAGATAACCTCTATACCACTCTTCCTGTTGGTCCATATAAATACCCTACTTAGTTTTATGTAAACCTTTGTAGAACACCTCTTATATTTTCTACCCATAACTCCTCACATAAACAAGCATATACTCATAATGAAACAACTTTGGGCTAGATTACAAGTGCGGCACAAATGGTTTTGCACCAGCACAATCGTGTTTTTGCCAGCCATTTTCGTTTCGCAGATATTACAAGTGGAGCCAAATCACGTTTGTGCTAGCACAATCCCCCTTTAAGCTCCAATCCTTCTTGTAATCTCAGAGCTGTGGTTAACTGTTTTCCAAAACTAAAATGTTGCACAAAATACTTCAAAAATACATTACAAAGTACAGTTACACTTATATTAACACTGACTAATAAAAATTATTTCAAAATAATATTGCACAAAAAAGGGCTCAAAGATAGGAGATCTCGGGTGTTACAAAAAAAGGCATGCAAAGGGTTTTAACATTGAGACACATACAGATACATTGTTAAAAATGTATTTGTTTATATATATATATATATATATATATATATATATATATATATATATATATATATATATGCAATATTAATATTTAATAAAGATTTTAACTATGTATTTACTGTAAATATTTCACGTTTACTAATGCGAATATGCTGTTGGGTGTTTGTTTTACAAAAAAAAATTTTTTATTGACTTCAATGGGGAATGCAAAAAGGCAATGGAGTTTGCGCGATCTAGGGTATTAGGTTTTTCTCCACTTTTTTTTCTCCATTGATCTTTATGGGGGAATACATGTACAAGAAAACTTACGTTTGGTTTTTCACGCTATTTGGGTTACTGCTAGCGCAAAATACATTTTTTTGTAACTTGTAATATGAAAAAGTGCAAAAAAATTAAAATCCAAGCGGAGTTTTCGCTAATGGAAAAAAAATACCTCGCCATTTGTAGTCTAGCCCTTTATGTGTACTGTTACTGATGTGCAGATGTATTATCTTTAGTGTGCAAAGTTCTTGCTGTAGGTCAAACAAATAGCTTTGAAAATTGAGTCACTTTCGGCTAGATTACGAGTTTTGCGGTATGAGTGAAAAAGCAGCGTTAAGGCTCTTTTTCACTACCGCTGCTATTACGAGTCTTGCACGTATTTCTGTGCCGCACACTTTTTTGGCCATAACGCAAATGAACTTACGCAATTTGCGTAAAGTCTTTTTTCAATGGGACTTCAATAGCGCCGGTATTGCGAGTCTGCCTAGGAGACCAAAAAGTGGGCAGTAGCCTATACCGCCAAGATCCATACCATAAACTGAAAGTCAGTAGTTATGGGTTTTACGCTACAAAGCTGTAACATAAAACTCATAACTCAAGTGCTAAAAAGTATACTAACACCCATAAACTACCTATTAACCCCTAAACCAAGGCCCTCCCACATCACAAACACTAAAATAAAATTATTAACCCCTAATCTGCCGCATACGGACATAGCCGCAACTCTAATAAACATATTAACCCCTAAACCTCCACACTCCCGCCTCGCAAACACTAGTTAAATATTATTAACCCCTAATCTGCTGCTCCTAACATCGCCGCCACCTACCTACACTTATTAACCCCTAATCTTCTGCCCCTAACATCGTCGTCACCTACCTACACTTATTAACTTCTAATCTGCCGCCCCCAACGTCACCGCCACTATACTAAATTTATTAACCCCTAAACCTAAGTCTAACCCTAACACCCCCTAACTTAAATATAATTAAAATAAATCTAAATAAAAGCTACTATTAATAACTAAATAATTCCTATTTAAAACTAAATACTTACCTATAAAATAAACCCTAAGCTAGCTACAATATAACTAATAGTTACATTGTATCTAGCTTAGGTTTTATTTTTATTTCACAGGCAAGTTTGTATTTATTTTAACTAGGTAGAATAGTTACTAAATAGTTATTAACTATTTACTAACCACCTAGCTAAAATAAATACAAATTTACCTGTAAAATAAAACCTAACCTGCCGTACAATAAAACCTAACCTTACACTACAATTAAATAAATTACATTAATTAAATACAATTACATATTTTGCAAAAAAAACCCCACTAAATTACACAAAATAATCAGATATTTAAATTAATTACATCTAATCTAATAGCCCTATCAAAATAAAAAAAATCCCCCCAAAATAAAAAAAAACCTATAGCCTAAACTAAACTACCAATAGCCCTTAAAAGGGCCTTTTGTGGGGCATTGCCCCAAAGAAATCAGCTCTTTTTACCTGTAAAAAAAAATACAAACACCCCCAACAGTAAAACCCGCCACCAACACAACCAACCCCCCAAATAAAATCCTAACTAAAAAAACCTAAGCTCCCCATTGCCCTGAAAAGGGCATTTGGGTGGACATTGCCCTTAAAAGGGCATTTAGCTCTTTTTCAAGTGCCCAAACCCTAATCTAAAAATAAAAGCCACCCAATAAACCCTTAAAAAAACCTAACACTTACCCCCGAAGATCCACTTACAGTTTTGAAGACCGGACATCCATCCTCAACGAAGCCGGGAGAAGTCTTCATCAAAGCGGCAAGAAGTCCTCATTGAAGCCGAGAGAAGTCTTCATCCAAGCCAGCAGAAGTGGTCCTCCAGATGGGCAGAAGTCTTCATCCAGACGGCATCTTCTATCTTCATCCATCTGGCGCGGAGCAGCTCCATCTTCAAGACATCCGGCGCCGAGCATCCTCTTCAATCGAAGTCTTCTTGCAGAATGAAGGTTCCTTTAATGATGTCATCCAGGATGGCGTCCCTTGAATTCTGATTGGCTGATAGAATTCTATCAGCCAATCAGAATTAAAGGTGAAAAATTCCTATTGACAGATGCAATCAGCCAATAGGATTGAGCTTCAATTCTATTGGCTGATCCGATCAGCCAGTAGGATTGATCTTGTATTCTATTGACTGTTCTAATCAGCCTCAACAAAAATTCTCCTTGCTCCTCCTACGTCTCCGGCACCGCTTCCCGAAACCGAGCCCACTGGAAGCAAGAAAGAGCATTAGCAATTACATTTTTGCAACCTCGCACATGAACAGCACAGAAAATTAAATTAATTTGCATACAATCCAATACAAACAGCCTAAGCAAGCTCACAACCAGCAGTGAGCTAGACGTTAGCTTGTTAATTGTGAAAATACACCCAAATTGTCTGTATGAAAAACCACCCTCCTGTCCCGCATTCTCCCGTGCCAGACCTTCAACGCCACCAGCAAAGGAAAGGGCTTCAAGAACACCAAGTTCTTAGTGAGCCCCTTCTCAGTCCACACTGCGGGCCACGTCCCCGCATACCAGCTCCCCTGACAATATGCGCCAAAACCCACTGACCCCGATGCATCCATAAACAGATGCAACTTTTCATTCAAAACAGCCCTCTCCTGCACCAAAGCCCTCCCATTAAATTTCTCCAAAAACAGCAAGATCAGCACCCAACCTGATCCAAAGTCGAGGATCCTTTATCCCTGCCGTGGCCAGCAAAAGCCTCCTGCAGAAAACCCTCCCCACTGGGATAGTACTGCAAGCAAAATTAAGCTTGCCCCCCAAGGAGTGGATCTCCCGAAGCTGAAGCTTCTTTTTCCGGATCGCCCCTGTGATGGAACCTTTTAGGTCCAGCAACTTGTCCAGGGGCAAATGACATTCCATCAAGCTGGAATCAATCTCAATACCCAAAAAACTAAAAGAAGTCACCGGGCCTTCTGTCTTCTCATGTGCCACCGGAATACTGAGCTCATCAGCCACTCCAAAGAATCTATTAACTGGATGCAATCCGCTTTCTCCTCCTCTCCTACGAATAGAAAGTCATCCAAATAATGGAAAACTGACGACACACCAGAAACCTGCCGGACAACCCACTCAACCAAAGGTGCTAAATTTATCGCATTATGCACACGAGATAGAACATCCCATTGGCAGACAAAGATCTACTTTAAAGGCTCCCCGGAAAAAACACCCAAGCAAATGGTGGCACACCGGGTGCACCGGTAAAAGACGAAAGGCAGCCTCAACATTCACCTTCCTCATCAACGCTCCCCTTCCCGCTTCTCTAACTAAATCCACCGCCCTGTCAAACAAAGCGTACCTCACTGCTGCCACCTCTAGGACAATGCCATCGTTCATAAATGCTCCCCTCGGGTAGGACAAGTGATGGATCAATTGTCTCACCACCTTCTTGGGTACAACCCCTAACGGGGATACCCTTAAATTTCTAAAGGGAGGGTATGAGAAAGGACCCGCCATCCTTCCCAACGCTACCTCTTTGTCTAGTTTAGGAACTCCCTGGCCGACTTCAAATTACCTGAAATTTTCACCTGTCCCCTTCCACAAACGCAATCCAAAACCCTGAGCTAAACCCTGTAAGCATCAACTCTGCATCCCCAGCCTTCCCTCTGACCTTAGCGAACCATTCTAGCCAAGGCACCATCTTTCTTACCCTTTACCGGAGCCCTGGCCCTTAGGAGTAACTTCCCCTGCTTTACTTCTATTACCTCTCTTGAAGCATCTGGCCCATGGATAATTCCCCTGACATCCCGAGCAAGCATGCTTATACTTGCATCCGCCTTCGAACTTACATTGCCCATCGTTGAATTGAAAAAAAGAAGCCCTTTCTAATGGCCGCTGCTGCTCCCCCAATCGAGCTCCCACTGGCCGCTCCACCTCCCACGATGCCCACTGCTGCTCCGCCTGAACCACAAAAGGACCCGAGCAATGGAGTCATCAACTCCAACCATATACCCATGTCCCTATCGTCCCATCTTATCTTTGGTCTTACCACCAGCCGCTGACGAAACTGTTTGTCATACAGCCACCACGCCAGATCCCCATACGTCTGATAGGCCCGCAATTTCGTCATAATAACAAAACAAAGTGGAGCACTGATCGGGGAATTTTTCACCAATCACTGCCGCTAAAATACAGAAAGCCTTTGACCAATTAGTCAATGTTTTCGGTAGTTTTCAGAATCGTATAATATTTCCAATAATTCTCTTTTCCATATTTTCTCCTTCACCTCCTGTGCCAGGTGAATCCCCAGTGGGCCAATCGAACACAAGCATGGCCTCCTCATCGCGCTCTCCGCTACCTTCAAAACATTTCCTGGTTTAGTTCCACTGGCCTGCATCCCCAGTGCCCCTCCTTGTCCCTGGCCAGAAATTTCTCGTCCCAGTACTCGCTCCGGTCGCAGGAACCCCCATTCCTGCCCCTACTCCCCACGCCGCCGCTACATTCCCCTGTTGTCCCGCCAGCTGCTTCTCAAAGTTGGCCAACAGCACCCTCAAGCCACTCACCAATGAACTCTGAGCCACACCTAATCCATGCTCACAGCCAGCCACACTTAATGCATTGTTAGCACCCTCACCTGCTATCCCAGGTGCTGTAGCTGCTCCGGGTCCTACTGCACTCTCCACCACCCTGACCTCCGTCTGTCCCCTTGGTTCCTTCTCCCTTGGACTGATAGCGCTCCTTCTTGGTGTTGGTGATCTAGACCTCCTCCTTCTGCCACTCCTTTCCGCCGCCCTCTCCAGCCTCCCCCAAGTAGGGGATCGTCTCTCTGCCCGAGTCCTCTCCCTGGGTGAACAAGATTTCTCCCGCCGCCGTTCCGCTCCAGACCTCTAAGGGCTGTGGCGCAGAAAGGGATCCCTTCCCTGTGGCCGTGTCTGTGTCAGTGAGAGCCCTATCCTGCCTCCGCCTCTGCCATAGATACCGGCCCCCTCAGGCTCCACTCTTCCCCTCTAGCCTGCTCCAATTGCCTCTCTGTCCATGCTCTCATCCAGGAAGCATTTTTGCTAACCATAGCTTCAGTTTGTTAATATGAAAAGATGTCATATATTTGTTCATTGTTGGGAGAAAAATTAAATAATAAAATTCCTCATACTGCTATTTAAAACATATCCCTATAACTTATATTTTGCTCCATATATCCTGTTTTCCACCTCCATCTCTTGCTACCTAAAATGTCTTGTATTTTCATTATATCGAACCAATATGTTTATGCTTAGTATTATACTTTGGCAAGTGAGATGGTGCTGTGTTTTCCTCTGAAACATGTATGTCTGAGGGCAGATTTTAATGAGATGTGAATAATTTGCCCCGGCAATCAACTGCAGTGGGAATATTTGTGTGAAATGGCAGAAAAGATTTTAAATGTTTCTGAAGTTCCTACTGCCAGAAAAATATATAAATAGATGAATAAATTAAAACTCATTAATTAGGGGCTTAAACACAAGTCCCTGAGGTTTATTCATACACAGATTGTCATTGGTGACTGCGGAAATTCACAGATCTGTAGAACAACATTGTAAGTGAAAAACAGAGTATTGCATATAATTCAGAGGCATGCAGATCGCTAGTCTCTGTAGAACAGCTCATCCTGAAACAAAAATAACTTCAGGATATGACACTTTGAATAGTGACCTGTACTGGCTACATTACTAAATTTGCAGATCATCACTCAGTAAAATTTGCAGACTATTGCTCACTAAAATAAGTGATCTGTTCCACAGATCAAATTAAATCACATTAAAAATCATAACAATTCTTCTTCAGAAATGGTATTTTATGGAAAAATTAAAATTTGTAATGAAATTATGCAGGAAAAAAACTATTTAATGCACACAAAAGTAATGATAAAACTAAACTGCACATGCAAAAACTTTGTGAAATTTGTGTTTAAACTTTAAAAGTACAAAAATTCAAATTGTGTTGATTTTCTTTTTGAAAATGAGTTTCCCGACATTCCGATTGTAGACTTAGCAGATTTCTCTTGGTGTAGCTGAGAGTTCTCTGCCAATTTTCAGCCTATTCTCTAATCTTACCCCTCTGCACTTCTCACTGTTTTATCCATCAAACTGAAAGGTATATTGTGTGAAAATACGACAACCACTTTAAAGGACAGTCAAGTCCAAAAAAAACTTTCATGATTCAAATAGGGCATGTAATTTTAAACAAATTTCCAATTTACTTTTATCATCAATTTTGTTTTGTTCTCTTGGTATTCTTAGTTGAAAGCTAAACCTAGGAGGTTCATATGCTAATTTATTAGACCTTGAATGCTGCCTCTAATCTGAATGCATTTTGACAGTTTTTCACCACTAGAGGGCATTAGTTCATGTGTTTCATATAGATAACATTGAGCTCACGCACATGAAGTTACCTAGGAGTGAGTACTGATTGGCTAAAATGCAAGTCTGGACAAAAAGGGGTGTGTGTTTATCAAACTGTTTACTGAAAACAGAATTGCCAACCTCAATAGTTGCAAAATCTCACAAATATGCAACAGGTATTGGACAAAGAGGAGGAGTGTTAGAGGTGGCGACTACGGCTATCTGTTAAATAATAAGTGACCACATTTTAGTGTCTTAACCAATTATCACCAGAAAATAGAAATCAATGAAGAAAAAAAAAAGTATATATAAAAAAGAAGTTAGATGTTTACAAATCAAACTTGTTGCATTCTATATAATAGAGAAATAATAATGCATTTATTAAACACAGCAATGGGTACTGTTCACTGGTAGTTATCAGATATCCGATTAGGAATGTACATACAAATACATCATATAAAAAAAATATATTTAAAATTATATATATATATATATATATATATATTATATATATATACACTTTCATGAAGAGAAGAGGCATACACAGGACTTAGTTAACACAAAATGTAACTATAAACATCCTCTTACGGAGAACAGTCTTGAGAAAGGTCCCTGTGAGGACCGAAATGTTGACTGACTGAATTAATGAACTATTAATAAATTTTGTGTTAACTGAGTCCTGTGTGTGCCTCTTCTCTTCATGAAAATTTCTACCTATCTACCATAGAGTGCACCCAGGCAACACAACTTACAGTAAGTGCTTGGATCCTAAAACTAGAGTATATATATATATATATATATATATATATATATATATATATATATATATATATATATATATATATATATATATATATATATATATATATATATATACACACTGTGTGCAGAATTATTAGGCAAATGAGTATTTTGACCACATCATCCTCTTTATGCATGTTGTCTTACTCCAAGCTGTATAGGCTCGAAAGCCTACTACCAATTAAGCATATTAGGTGATGTGCATCTCTGTAATGAGAAGGGGTGTGGTCTAATGACATCAACACCCTATATCAGGTGTGCATAATTATTAGGCAACTTCCTTTCCTTTGGCAAAATGGGTCAAAAGAAGGACTTGACAGGCTCAGAAAAGTCAAAAATAGTGAGATATCTTGCAGAGGGATGCAGCACTCTTAAAATTGCAAAGCTTCTGAAGCGTGATCATCAAACAATCAAGCGTTTCATTCAAAATAGTCAACAGGGTCGCAAGAAGCGTGTGGAAAAACCAAGGCACAAAATAACTGCCCATGAACTGAGAAAAGTCAAGCGTGCAGCTGCCAAGATGCCACTTGCCACCAGTTTGGCCATATTTCAGAGCTGCAACATCACTGGAGTGCCCAAAAGCACAAGGTGTGCAATACTCAGAGACATGGCCAAGGTAAGAAAGGCTGAAAGACGACCACCACTGAACAAGACACACAAGCTGAAACGTCAAGACTGGGCCAAGAAATATCTCAAGACTGATTTTTCTAAGGTTTTATGGACTGATGAAATGAGAGTGAGTCTTGATGGGCCAGATGGATGGGCCCGTGGCTGGATTGGTAAAGGGCAGAGAGCTCCAGTCCGACTCAGACGCCAGCAAGGTGGAGGTGGAGTACTGGTTTGGGCTGGTATCATCAAAGATGAGCTTGTGGGGCCTTTTCGGGTTGAGGATGGAGTCAAGCTCAACTCCCAGTCCTACTGCCAGTTTCTGGAAGACACCTTCTTCAAGCAGTGGTACAGGAAGAAGTCTGCATCCTTCAAGAAAAACATGATTTTCATGCAGGACAATGCTCCATCACACGCGTCCAAGTACTCCACAGCGTGGCTGGCAAGAAAGGGTATAAAAGAAGAAAATCTAATGACATGGCCTCCTTGTTCACCTGATCTGAACCCCATTGAGAACCTGTGGTCTATCATCAAATGTGAGATTTACAAGGAGGGAAAACAGTACACCTCTCTGAACAGTGTCTGGGAGGCTGTGGTTGCTGCTGCACGCAATGTTGATGGTGTGCAGATCAAAACACTGACAGAATCCATGGATGGCAGGCTTTTGAGTGTCCTTGCAAAGAAAGGTAGCTATATTGGTCACTGATTTGTTTTTGTTTTGTTTTTGAATGTCATAAATGTATATTTGTGAAAGTTGAGATGTTATATTGGTTTCACTGGTAAAAATAAATAATTGAAATGGGTATATATTTGTTTTTTGTTAAGTTGCCTAATAATTATGCACAGTAATAGTCACCTGCACACACAGATATCCCCCTAAAATAGCTATAATTAAAAACAAACTAAAAACTACTTCCAAAACTATTCAGCTTTGATATTAATTAGTTTTTTGGGTTCATTGAGAACATGGTTGTTGTTCAATAATAAAATTAATCCTCAAAAATACAACTTGCCTAATAATTCTGCACTCCCTGTATATATATATATACAGGGAGTGCAGAATTATTAGGCAAGTTGTATTTTTGAGGATTAATTTTATTATTGAACAACCATGTTCTCAATGAACCCACAAAACTCATTAATATCAAAGCTGAATATTTTTGGAAGTAGTTTTTAGTTTGTTTTTAGTTTTAGCTATTTTAGGGGGATATCTGTGTGTGCAGGTGACTATTACTGTGCATAATTATTAGGCAACTTAACAAAAAACAAATATATACCCATTTCAATTATTTATTTTTACCAGTGAAACCAATATAACATCTCAACATTCACAAATATACATTTCTGACATTCAAAAACAAAACAAAAACAAATCAGTGACCAATATAGCCACCTTTCTTTGCAAGGACACTCAAAAGCCTGCCATCCATGGATTCTGTCAGTGTTTTGATCTGTTCACCATCAACATTGCGTGCAGCAGCAACCACAGCCTCCCAGACACTGTTCAGAGAGGTGTACTGTTTTCCCTCCTTGTAAATCTCACATTTTATGATGGACCACAGGTTCTCAATGGGGTTCAGATCAGGTGAACAAGGAGGCCATGTCATTAGATTTTCTTTTTTATACCCTTTCTTGCAGGCCACGCTGTAGAGTACTTGGACGCGTGTGATGGAGCATTGTCCTGCATGAAAATCATGTTTTTCTTGAAGGATGCAGACTTCTTCCTGTACCACTGCTTGAAGAAGGTGTCTTCCAGAAACTGGCAGTAGGACTGGGAGTTGAGCTTGACTCCATCCTCAATCCGAAAAGGCCCCACAAGCTCATCTTTGATGATACCAGCCCAAACCAGTACTCCACCTCCACCTTGCTGGCGTCTGAGTCGGACTGGAGCTCTCTGCCCTTTACCAATCCAGCCACCGGCCCATCCATCTGGCCAATCAAGACTCACTCTCATTTCATCAGTCCATAAAACCTTAGAAAAATCAGTCTTGAGATATTTCTTGGCCCAGTCTTGACGTTTCAGCTTGTGTGTCTTGTTCAGTGGTGGTCGTCTTTCAGCCTTTCTTACCTTGGCCATGTCTCTGAGTATTGCACACCTTGTGCTTTTGGGCACTCCAGTGATGTTGCAGCTCTGAAATATGGCCAAACTGGTGGCAAGTGGCATCTTGGCAGCTGCATGCTTGACTTTTCTCAGTTCATGGGCAGTTATTTTGTGCCTTGGTTTTTCCACACGCTTCTTGCGACCCTGTTGACTATTTTGAATGAAACGCTTGATTGTTCGATGATCACGCTTCAGAAGCTTTGCAATTTTAAGAGTGCTGCATCCCTCTGCAAGATATCTCACTATTTTTGACTTTTCTGATCCTGTCAAGTCCTTCTTTTGACCCATTTTGCCAAAGGAAAGGAAGTTGCCTAATAATTATGCACACCTGATATAGGGTGTTGATGTCATTAGACCACACCCCTTCTCATTACAGAGATGCACATCACCTAATATGCTTAATTGGTAATAGGCTTTCGAGCCTATACAGCTTGGAGTAAGACAACATGCATAAAGAGGATGATGTGGTCAAAATACTCATTTGCCTAATAATTCTGCACTCCCTGTATATATATATATATATATATATATATATATATATAAAGAATCTCAAATAGAAATGCAATAATCGTACAACGGTGTATAACAGTATTGTAAATAACTGTTGTGAAAAATATATACAGTATTATATATACCCCCGTTCAGAATACAATGTTAAAAATAAAAAAGAATCATTTGACACAAAGAAAGACTCTAAAAAAGGGGGAAATAAAAACAGCTGCGGCTAAAAAAAATTAGCAAAAATGAAAAAATGAAAAAATACGTATAAAATTGAAAGTCTCAATTAAAATCTCACATTAGTTATATTCCTCGTGTTATTAGGTTGCAGATAATGTTTGTAAAGATACAATGTGAGCCTTAATTTGTAGTTATTGATCCAATAGTAGCACTGTGAACTTTATTGGCAACACTATCAGAACTTTATAATATTGCAACTGAAAGATAAGTATAAAACATCTTTTATGTGGATGTCCCTTTGAACTGTGCAACTTAATAGCTAGTGCAACTTATTGACTTTTTCAGAGTTAGAATTCTCTCTGCTTGGTAGCTTAGAACTGGGGCTTAATTCAGGAAAAAACAGAACTTTCGAATGTTCCTTCTGATGGAAGTGTTCTTTCCCCTTGTATATCCACGGGATGTGTGTATAATAAGGTGGTTCAAATTTTCTTACCCTGCTTGACCGGACTCGCTCAGGTAGTGGCGGCGTCCTTGGACTATTACCCGATGTGGCGGGATTTCTCAGCAACCAATCCTTATGCTTGTCTCCTTGTTTGTTGTGAATTCAAATCTCACCTCTCAAAGGTAATCAGTATTAAGCAAATCTCCTATCACCTGGTGAGAGTGTTCTGCTACTATAGTGTTTGTTGCTCACAATGGGATGGTCTTGGGAGTGCTGTTGCTCATGCTAACTGGCCAGTTAGTTAAGAGTTATGAGCTGGAGCTGATTCTTTCTACACGTTTCGGCTCTGTGACTGCAAGCGACTTGACAAAGGCTTGAAACATTGTATTCTGAATGGGGGTATATATATATATATATATATATATATATATATATATATTTATATTTTTATATGATGTATTTGTATGTACATTCCTAATCTGATAACTACCAGTGAACAGTACCCATTGCTGCATTTTTATTTCTCTATTATATAGAATGCAACGAGTTTGATTTGTAAAATCTAAATACTCCTTTTTTATATATAATTTTTTTTCCCATTATTTTCTATTTTCTGGTGATAATTGGTTAAAGGGCCATAATACCCAAATGTTTAAACACTTGAAAGTGATGCAGCATAGCTGTAAAAAGCTGACTAGAAAATATCTCCTGAACATCTCTATGTAAAAAAGAAAGATATTTTACCTCAAAAGTTTCTCAGTAGCCACATACCATTGTAAAGGATTTCTAAGCAGCATTTTAGTGTGTCTGTCCTAGGACAGCTTAGGGGATGAGCCTCGTGCACTCTCATATTATTTCACCAATCAGGTAAAGGAAGCTTACTATGAAATCTCATGAGAGTTAAGTCAAATCTCATGAGATCACAGTAAAAGAGTTCATGACCTCAGCACTGCTGATGCCGATTGGCTGCAGTTCATTTCTTCATTTTTTTTAAATTTTTTACCTGCAGCTGGGAGCAGCCGAGTATAACTTTTTACACAGAACTTACTCCGCTGAGCTGAGGAGATTGTGAGGTAAAATATCTTCCTTTTTTACATAGAGATGCTCAGGTGATATTTTCCTGTCAGCTTTTTACAGTTATACTGCATCAGTTTCAAGTGATTTAGCATATGAGTATTATGTCCCTTTAAGACACTAAAATTTGGTCACTTATTATTTAACAGATAGCCGTAGGCGCCACCTCTAACACTCCTCCTCTTTGTCTAAAATGCAAGTCTGTCAAAAGAACTGAAATAAGGGGACAGTTTGCAGAGGCATAGATACAAGGTAATTACAGAGGTAAAACATGTATTATTATAACTGTGTTGGTTATGCAAAACAGAGGTTTAAGTAATAAAGGGATTATCTATCTTTTTAAACAACAAATATTCTGGTGTTGACTGCCCCTTTAATATCCAATCGTTAGATGTGGAAACCGCTGGATGAGCTTGTGATTAGATCTCAGTTGAAAATCCCATGAGCCTATAGCTTCTGTCAATTGTACACCACCTCAAATCAGACCCTTTTCGCTGCATCCCCTGTCAGTTATACGCCCACCTGGTACCTCAAATCAGACCCCATTGCCTGCAGCCACTGTCAGTTATACGTCAACCTGGTACCTCAGATCAAACCCCATTGCCTGCAGCCCCTGTCAGTTATACGCCCACCTGGTACCTCAGGTCAGACCCCATTGCCTGGAGCCCCTGTCAGTTATACGCCCACCTGGTACCTCAGATCAGTCAGTGGGGTACAACATGGGAGACCAGAGTTCAAGACCTGATGGGGGCATGACAGTACCCCCTTCCCAAGGCCAACATCTGGGTGGCTTTAGCTTACTCATAGACTTGAAGGTCTTCAAAGCAGATGATGGCTCTGTCAGAGGCTTTCACACATCCTGGATGGAGAGTTTCCACATGTTTCACAGAAAGACGGAAGAGGATGCAGGTACAGTAGGGGTTGGCATTGTATTTTCCTGACTTTGAATGCCTTCAAGGTATGTGTCAGAGTTAATCTCACTGATGTGAATCCTCCTGTCCAGCAGTGTGATACCATCAATAGTTAATACCTCCTGTAGATATCTTTGATTGTGCAAAACCACAAAGCATTTGCCTTGAAAATCAGCAGTTTTGATGTCTCTGACCAAATGAATGTCTCTGATCGTACAGTTTTGCAACAGGTAAGCAATATCTCCTGTAATAGTGGCTTAAGGGAGGTTTTCTAAGCAATCAACAAAGTTATGTGCTGGCTGTTCAGAAGCTGAAATAACAGAGGTTTCTCCTATGACTCTAGTGGTCAGGCTGGAAACAGAATTGGAAGGCAAAGATGCTTGCTTGTAAGCTTTTACTAATTTTGAAAGTGCAGAAAATGGATATACCATTTCCAGGCGAGGTGGAGGAAGCACATCATTTATTGAGGGTGTAAGTGTCTGAACTGGAGTTACCTCAACAAGGCCAGAAAAAGTCGGTTGACAAACTTTGAGATAATTAGATCTTCTTATAGCAGCAAGAGCAGACTGTGGCTTACTGGTATATTCCAAAGTATTCTCCTCTTGGTCTAATGCTTTATCAGGTGTAGAATATCCATCAGACATATTCTTAGTAGTGCAAAATTGTAGAATTATAGGAGTTTCTGAGGTAGGAGAATTCCCAACAGCTTTTCATGTGGCACAATGTTTTGCACTCTTAGCAACAGCTGCAGTTACTTGTCCCTTGACTTGAGTTGAATCTCCAGAAAAATATTTTGACAAAAAATGGCTCAGATAACTCCTAAATGGTGGAATAGGCATCAGAGTCAGATGTTATGCTGTCAGCATTTCTCAGTAGTGATTAAGGACCAGGAATTGGATATTCAGGAGCTAAAGTCTGTATACAGGATTCAAGTGAGTTTTCAAATCTGAGGCAGCAAAATGTGATAAAGGGCTAGATGCTTTGAGGTCATTTAGAGAACAGGTTGCGAGGGCTTTGGAAATAGCCTTGTCAATACTGCTCTGAGAAGGCAGCAAAGTAACTGTGGATATAGTGTCCTTAGGGACTGCAGGTTGTAAATCAGGGATGTAGATAGCACTGTACTCAGTACCTTGTTTTATGCTATCCAGCATAGTTTGAAGCAGTCTTTTATTCTGTACCCCCAAATCAAAGCAAGCATCAGAAGGACAAGGGGCTGAAGAGCTTGGTGCAAGGAGTACTGATGCCAAAGTAATCTCTGTCTTTTTTCTGGGTTGAAAGCAAGGTGTCCTGTATGACAAGGTAGAAAGAGGCACCTTATGGCGTAGTATCTCAAGGAACAATGCGAAGGTGAATGATAGCAACAACAGGGTACTCACAAGTGACGCATAGGTCTATCATCTGTAAATTACATTATCGTTTGTGAAGATGATGAAAGAAAAAAAGGTGTATAAATAGTGAAGATTACGTTTAGTCTATATACTATGTATTAACCCTTTGAGTGCTAAGCACTTTCCCACCTGGGTGCTAAGCTTTTGTAACTTTCCCCCCCCCCAATCCAACTTACACTGTTGGAAAGGTTAGGCGATTACCTTTCCAACGGTGGGTCTTAGGGGTCTGTAGCTGCTTAGATGCCTGAGATACAGGGTTCTAAGTAGCATGCCCCCTGCTCCTATACTTAACATTGTTAAGTATAAATAAAGTTGCGTGGTGTCATCATCACATCATTGCGCG
Source organism: Bombina bombina (assembly GCF_027579735.1). Lineage (NCBI taxonomy): Eukaryota > Metazoa > Chordata > Amphibia > Anura > Bombinatoridae > Bombina > Bombina bombina. The sequence goes on along the minus strand of NC_069499.1, from coordinate 1,016,639,704 downwards.
ATGCCTGTCACTATGCAGGTAGGAGCGGGTGGGAGCCCCCAGATCTCCCTCAAGGTGGGACAGTGCTAGCGACGGCTCTTAACCATCCTTAGCACCAGAGTGGGAAACTCTGTGACGGCTCAAAGCCATCGTTAGCACTCAAGGGGTTAATAGAGAATGGAGCTTGATCGTGTTAGGCACCAGTAGTGAAGTGGTGTATGTAAAGGAAATCAATTATAGAAAAATGAAAAAATAATAGTAAAATAAATCAATAAACACAGAGTACATATAAACTATAAATGTCTATACATCTTTTGTATGGAACAATAGGTAAAAGGGATAAAAAAAAAAGGTAGGGGTATGTATATTTATAAACTTTGCTGTGATATATTAATGACTGACGAGACTTGATCATGTGGGACATCCATAATAAAGCTGCATAATAGTGATGGTGATCACAGACACTAGTGAGAGCTTTGTGAGAGTCTATGATAGTGATATGTAAGAATACATGCATATTTGGTTGGTGCATAAACATATTTTACATATATAGCATGAGCCAACCTATACGGATATTCGTTTTTAGTTTTTTAGGGGAGTAACAATGCGTTTAGCTACTCGTAGGGAGTACAAACTCATCATCACCCAATTTTGAGTGATTTGTTGTCATTGGTAAGTGGTAGACCACAAATATATAAACCACACTAAAAACAATAAGAAGTATACAATGTGAATAAGCTATAGGGGTGTGACCAGTCTTACATCATGGCAATAGCCAAACATCATATAACAGAGGGCCTTGTTATAACAAAAGAGATAACTATGAACAACATGTGGAAACATCGAACAGAGGTACTATACAGAAGTTATACAATGATGCAATAAGAATAGTTAAGGTAGATATAAAAAATATGTGAAAAACATTCCTAAAGCAAAGAATCATAAAATTGTATAGAAATTCTATACAAGGACTTAAACCAAATTCTCCAAAGGGAGATTAACACAAATTTTTGTAGTTTTGGGGTTTACTATTGGCGCACCTCTCTCTCACACAATATCTGGTATCATATTGTGATTTATATTTTTTCTGGGTTCATGTAAATCAGGTTTGGACCTTGGTGCTGAAGAACTCTGTACCGTAGATTTCTGGACAGTCTGGTATCACTTCCTTTACTACCCTGAGTAGTGCTCCCAGCTTTCAATTGGGATAATCTTGTCTTAGAAATTCTCCTAAGAGGAGATGATGATGTAACAGAAGAAGATATTTTTCTCAGAGCTGGCAGGTGTAGGGGGTGATTAGCAGACCCACAATAAAAACAAAGTCCTTGAGTCCTCCTTCTGATTTTTTCACTAACAGAAAGGGATGCCTTAGGAGGATAGCTGCTGTGTGAGGCAGATCTAACTGATGTAGCTTGAGTTGGTGCTGATAGGGTGTTAGGCTCAGACAGAATAAATTGTAGTAACTTTTGAAAAAAGTCTTTATTACTGTTTTGGAATGCCTAAAATATATCCGACCAAGGTTTCACAAAAGAAAAATTCTGATCAGGAAGTTTTAAATATACTTGAGAAAGTTCTTGGATTACCTTAGTCATTGTTTTTACTTGGTCTGACAATACAGACAGCTACCGAACCACCTCTGCAAGCTCTGTTGTTTGGTCCTGTCATACTGTGTTGGGTCTGGGGAGTGAAGCTCATTTGCAGAGGCATATTCGGTTACAGGCTCTAGTGGGGTGGAGACTAGACAAGACCCCATTGCCTGCAGCCCCTGTCAGTTATACGCACACCCGGTACCTCAGATCAGACCCCATTGCTTGCAGCCCCTGTAAGTTATACGCACACCCGGTACCTCAGATCAGACCCCATTGCCTGCAGCCCCTGTCATTTATATGTCAACCTGGTACCTCAGATCAGACCCCATGGCCTGCAGCCCCTTTCATTTATATGTCAACCTGGTACCTCAGATCAGACCCCATTGCCTGCAGCCCCTGTCATTTATATGTCAACCTGGTAGCTCAGATCAGACCCCATGGCCTGCAGCCCCTTTCATTTATATGTCAACCTGGTACCTCAGATAAGACCCCATTGCCTGCAGCCCCTGTCAGTAATACGCCAACCTGGTACCTCAGATCCTGTTGTCTGCACTTCCTGTCAGTTATACACCCACCTGGTACCTCAGAACTTGTCGCCTGCACTCCTTGTCAGTTATATGACCATTTTGGCCTTCAGTTGAGAAGTAATATTTTTGCTTTTTCATAATAATGTTACTGGACAGGGTACATTTTCTACTATAAATCCTAAATCATTTATGTCTCATTATAACTGTTCCCTTAATGTTTGTACCTGCTTAAGGTTAGACTATTTTTTTGTAGATAAATCAAGTGAATCTCCCTTTAGATACATACATACTGCTTATAACTTATAAATATTTAACCAGAGACACATACTGTACATTTATTCTTGTTTTAAAATGAACAGTCATGAGGGCTAAAGCATTGAGAAAAGCATTGCTTTTAGAAGAAAGAAAAACCTTATTGCTGTTTTGCTGGTAATGAAATGGATTTGAAACAATGCATTTGAAAGGTCTTGTTAGTGAATTCATGCAAACATCCATTATAGGAGACAATCATTTTGTACTGTTCAATAGCTTTGTTGAAAAGACATTGAATTCAAGCTTTAGATATCATATTAAAGGCAAGTTCTTAAAAACAGCAAATGTGACTATTTGTCTACATATCTGTGCTGTATACAGTCCTGCAGGGAATCGCTCACAATGCAGTGCAAATTCTCATCCTATAACATGTGAAACATCAAGGAGAGATGAGAATAAATGAATGGTATACAAAGGCCATTTAGCATCTCAGTGTGTGTGCATGTGCACTGCACTCGTGTATGTGTGCACGTGTATGTATGTGTATATATATATATATATATATATATATATATATATATATATAAACTGCTTCTTCAGAATGTCTAAAGGAGGGTTTTATCACCCTAAAACATCACTAAGCACTTATTGTATAATAAGAGAATCTACACACATAACAAAGATTGTACTATATAAAGCAAAATATTGATACACTGGTCATGCGGCACAGTATAACTGCACTATTTACACCCTTGCAATGAACACACAGGGTCATATGAGAGCAAACTTGTAATGAATGAGTATTTTCTTCTTCACCCTCGTAATGAATGTGCAGCTCTGTATAATAACACTGAGTATCTGCACCCTTGCAATGAATGCGCAACTCTGTTTAATAACACTGAGTATCTGCACCCTTGCAATGAATGTGCAACTCTGTATAATAACACTGAGTATCTGCACCCTTGCAATGAATGTGCAGCTCTGTTTAATAACACTGAATATCTGGACCCTTGCACCCTCATACTGATATAGCAGCTCTTTATAATAACACAGAGCATCTACACGCTTGTAATGAGTGTGCAGCTCTGTGTATTAACACTGATCATCTGCACCCTTTTAATGAATGTGCAGCTCTGTATAACAGCACTGAGTATCTCCGCATGAAGAGGAGGGCTCATAGTAGAGTAGAGAGCCGATGAAAATAAGATGCAGAGCGGAGATGGGTCACCAGCGCCAGGTGCTGGGATGAAGAGGGCCACAACGTAGAAGAACATTGCAGAGTGGAGGAGGCAGAAGAGGCTGCCTTAGTCCGGCTCTGCCGCTGAGAAGTTAGTCCCCTGTCAGGATTTCTCCTGACTTTGCTTGTTGTTTGCAGCTTTGTTATGGCTGCCATTTCTCTGACCTGTGTTCTCTCCTTGCCTGAAGCAGAGTGTGTAACGCTTCTCACTACACCCAGGCTCCCTCTTATGTAGCCACCAATCATCAAACGCTACCCAGGTGCTGAACCACAAATGGGCCGGCTCCTAAGCTTTAAATTCCTGCTTTTTAAGATAGCAAGAGAACAAAGAAAAAATTTATAATGGGAGTAAATTAGAAAATTGCTTAAAATTGCATTCTATATCTGAATAATGAAAGAAAAATTTGTGGGGATTCTGTCCCTTTAAGAATAAAAGAAAACCTACCCCAAAAATTAGTATTTACCGTAGAATAGGCTCTTTTATTTTAATGTTTCTTTTTTCTGATAAACTTTATTTTAGTTAGATTTTTTTGTTTTGGATGTTTTTTTTTATTTTTTCGGGCATTTAGTTTAGTGTTAGGTATAATGGTGGGAATAATTGTGTGTTTTTCATTTTGGATACCGTAGTTATTATTATAATTTTTTATACTTTTTTTTATTTTATTGTCGTTTGTAACTTAGTGGGGCTACTTTACAGGGGGATTTAGTTTAGAGGGGTGGTTAGGAATTAGGTAGAGTAGCGCTTGATTGCATTTCTAGTTGTGGCGGTTGAGGTTTAATTTTTTTTGGTTGTTTACTTTTTTCTAATTTAAGGGGTTTAGTTTAGAGGGGGTTAGCTGTTAGGTTACTTTGTGTAAGGGGCATGTGGCAGTATAGGGGTTAATAGTTTAGGACTCGTGCTGGGTATGTGGCAGCATATGGGTTAATTGTTTAGTTCTTGCTGTGGATATGTGGCAGTATAGGGGTTAATAGTTTAGTACTTGCCGTGGGTATGTGGTGATATAGAAGTTAATAGGATAGGTACTTGCAGTCGGTGTGTGGTGGTTTAGATCTTTATTAGTGTAGTGTTAGTTTGCAATCATGGGGTACTTCGGTTTAGGGGTATTAGGATTAGTGGTTAAGCACAAAGCAGTTCTATTCCAGGGATCCTTTACTATACATCACTAATGTGGGTGGCAATACTGAATGTTGTCTATAGTTAGTATCGCTGACCAATGGAATGTATAGTAAATGCCTTGTGGCGGATCCTTTGCAATATTTTGTGGCCTTGTAGCACTTTGATTATCGGTGCCATAATATCTGCCTATTGTAATGAGCATACAGCACTGTATAACAACACAGGGTATCTGCTCTGTTGTAATGAGTGTGCAGCACTGTATAACAACACAGGGTATCTGCTCTGTTGTAATGAGTGTTCAGCACTGTATAACAAGACAGAGTATCTGCTCTATTGTAATGAGTATACAGCACTGTATAACATCACAAATATCTGCCTATTGTAATGAGTATGCAGCATTGTATAACAACACATAGTATCTACTCTGTTGTAATGAGTATACAGCACTGTATAACAACAAATAGTATCTGCTGTATTGTAATGAGTGTGCAGCACTGTATAACAAAACATAGTATCTGCCCTATTGTAATGAGTATACAGCACTGTATAACAACACATAGTATCTGCTCTGTTGTAATGAGTGCACAGCACTGTATAACAGCACATAGTATCTGCCCTATTGTAATGAGTATACAGCACTGTATAACAACACATAGTATCTGCCCTATTGTAATGACTATACAGCACTGTATAACAACACATAGTTTCCCTATTGTAATGATTATACAGCACTGTATAACAACACATAGTATCTGCTATATTTAATGAGTATAGAGCACTGTATAACAACACATAGTATCTGCCCTATTGTAATGTGTATACAGCACTGTATAACAACACCTAGCATCTGCCCTATTGTAATGAGTATACAGCACTGTATAACATCACAGAGTATCTGCCGTATTGTAATGAGTATACAGCACTGTATAACATCACAGAGTGCTGTAATGAGTATACAGCACTGTATAACAACACATAGTATCTGCCCTATTGTAATGTGTATACAGCACTGTATAACAACACATAGTATCTGCCCTAGTGTAATGAGTATACAGCACTGTATAACAACACAGAGTATCTGCCCTATTGTAATAAGTATACAGCATATAGTATATTCCCCATAGTAATAAGTGAGCAGCACTATCTAAAAACACATAGGGGGCGATTTATCAACCTCAGTATGGAGCTTGATGCCCTTTGTTTCCGGCTCCATAACTTGTCTACCTGCTCTGAGGCTGCAACAAGAAATCAACCCGATCGGATACGATCGGGTTGATTGAAACCTCCTGCAAGCTGCCCATGGGCCGCTACATTGTATCATGCATGCTCGCACATTAATAAATATACCCCATAGTATCTGCCCTATTGTAATGAGTATACAGCACTATATAACAACACATAGTATCTGCCCTATTGTAATGAGTATACAGCACTGTATAACAACACATAGTATCTGCCCTATTGTAATGAGTATACAGCACTGTATAACAACACATAGTTTCTCTATTGTAATGATTATACAGCACTGTATAACAACACATAGTATCTGCTATATTTAATGAGTATAGAGCACTGTATAACAACACATAGTATCTGCCCTATTGTAATGTGTATACAGAACTGTATAACAACACCTAGCATCTGCCCTATTGTAATGAGTATACAGCACTGTATAATATCACAGAGTATCTGCCGTATTGTAATGAGTATACAGCACTGTATAACATCACAGAGTGCTGTAATGAGTATACAGCACTGTATAACAACACATAGTATCTGCCCTATTGTAATGTGTATACAGCACTGTATAACAACACATAGTATCTGCCCTAGTGTAATGAGTATACAGCACTGTATAACAACACAGAGTATGTGCCCTATTGTAATGAGTATACAGCACTGTATAACAACACAGAGTATCTGCCCTATTGTAATAAGTATACAGCATATAGTATATTCCCCATAGTAATAAGTGAGCAGCACTATCTAAAAACACATAGGGGGCGATTTATCAACCTCAGTATGGAGCTTGATGCCCTTTGTTTCCGGCTCCATAACTTGTCTACCTGCTCTGAGGCTGCAACAAGAAATCAACCCGATCGGATACGATCGGGTTGATTGAAACCTCCTGCAAGCTGCCCATGGGCCGCTACATTGTATCATGTCTGCTCGCACATTAATAAATATACCCCATAGTATCTGCCCTATTGTAATGAGTATACAGCACTATATAACAACACATAGTATCTGCCCTATTGTAAAGAGTATACAGCACTGTATAACGACACATAGTATCTGCCCTATTGTAATGAGTATACAGCACTGTATAATGACTCATAGTATCTGCACTATTGTAATGAGTATACAGCACTGTATAACAACATATAGTATCTGCCATATTGTGATGAGTATACAGCACTGTATAACAACATAGAGTATCTGCCCTTTTGTAATGAGTGTGCAGCACTGAATAACAACACATAGTATCTGCCCTATTGTAATGAGTATACAGCACCGTATAACAACACATAGAATCTGCCCTATTTTAATGAGAATACAGCACTGTATAACAACACATAGTATCTGCCCTAATGTAATGAGTATAGAGCACTGTATAACAACACATAGTATCTGCCATATTGTGATGAGTATACAGCACTGTATAACAACATAGAGTATCTGGCCTTTTGTAATGAGTGTGCAGCACTGTATAACAACACATAGCATCTGCCCTATTCTAATGAGTATACAGCATAACAACACATAGTATCTGCCATATTGTGATGAGTATACAGCAGTATAGCAACACAGAGTATCTTCCCTTTTGTAATGAGTGTGCAGCACTGTATAACAACACATAGCATCTGCCCTATTCTAATGAGTATACAGCATAACAACACATAGTATCTGCCATATTGTGATGAGTATACAGCAGTATAGCAACACAGAGTATCTTCCCTTTTGTAATGAGTGTACAGCACTGTATAGCAACACATAGTATCTGCTGTATTGTAATGAGTATACAGCACTGTATAACAACACATAGTATCTGCCCTATTGTAATGAGTATACAGCACTGTATAACAACACATAGTATCTGCCCTATTGTAATGAGTATACAGCACTGTATAACAACACATAGTATCTGCCCTATTGTAATGAGTATACAGCACTGTATAACAACACATAGTATCTGCCCTATTGTAATGACTATACAGCACTGTATAACAACACATAGTTTCCCTATTGTAATGATTATACAGCACTGTATAACAACACATAGTATCTGCTATATTTAATGAGTATAGAGCACTGTATAACAACACATAGTATCTGCCCTATTGTAATGTGTATACAGCACTGTATAACAACACCTAGCATCTGCCCTATTGTAATGAGTATACAGCACTGTATAACATCACAGAGTATCTGCCATATTGTAATGAGTATACAGCACTGTATAACATCACAGAGTGCTGTAATGAGTATACAGCACTGTATAACAACACATAGTATCTGCCCTATTGTAATGTGTATACAGCACTGTATAACAACACATAGTATCTGCCCTAGTGTAATGAGTATACAGCACCGTATAACAACACATAGAATCTGCCCTATTGTAATGAGAATACAGCACTGTATAACAACACATAGTATCTGCCCTAATGTAATGAGTATAGAGCACTGTATAACAACACATAGTATCTGCCATATTGTGATGAGTATACAGCACTGTATAACAACATAGAGTATCTGGCCTTTTGTAATGAGTGTGCAGCACTGTATAACAACACATAGCATCTGCCCTATTCTAATGAGTATACAGCATAACAACACATAGTATCTGCCATATTGTGATGAGTATACAGCAGTATAGCAACACAGAGTATCTTCCCTTTTGTAATGAGTGTACAGCACTGTATAGCAACACATAGTATCTGCTGTATTGTAATGAGTATACAGCACTGTATAACAACACATAGTATCTGCCTTATTGTAATGAGTATACAGCACTGTATAACAACACATATTGTAATGAGTATACAGCACTGTATAACAACACAGAGTATCTGCCCTATTATAATAAGTATACAGCACTCCATAACAACACAAAATAACTGCCCTATTGTAATAAGTATACACAGACTGTATAACAACACAAAGTAGCTGCCGTATTGTAATGAGTATACAGCTCTGTATAAAAACACATAGTATATTCCCTATTGTAATGAGTGAGCTGCGCTGTATAACAAAACAGCACTGAATAACAACACATTGTATCTGCCCTATTGTAATGAGTATACAGCACTGTATAACAACACATAGTATCTGCCCTAATGTAATGAGTATAGAGCACTGTATAACAACACATAGTATCTGCCATATTGTGATGAGTACACAGCACTGTATAACAACATAGAGTATCTGGCCTTTTGTAATGAGTGTGCAGCACTGTATAATAACACATAGTATCTGCCCTATTCTAATGAGTATACAGCACTGTATAACAACACATAGTATCTGCCATATTGTGATGAGTATACAGCACAGTATAACAACACAGAGTATCTGCCCTTTTGTAATGAGTGTACAGCACTGTATAGCAACACATAGTATCTGCTGTATTGTAATGAGTATACAGCACTGTATAACAACACATAGTATCTGCCCTATTGTAATGATTATACAGCACTGTATAACAACACATAGTATCTGCCGTATTGTAATGAGTATACAGCACTGTATAACAACACAGAGTATCTGCCCTATTATAATAAGTATACAGCACTCCATAACAACACAAAATAACTGCCCTATTGTAATAAGTATACACAGACTGTATAACAACACAAAGTAGCTGCCCTATTGTAATGAGTATACAGCTCTGTATAAAAACACATAGTATATTCCCTATTGTAATGAGTGAGCTGCGCTGTATAACAAAACAGAGTTTCTGCCCTATTGTAATGAGTATACAGCACAGCATAACAACACAGAATATCTGCCTTATTGTAATGAGTATAAAGCACTGTATAACAACACATAGTATCTGCCCTATTGTAATGAGTATACAGCACTGTATAATGACACATACTATCTGCCCTACTCTAATGAGTATACAGCACTGTATAACAACATAGAGTATCTTCCCTTTTGTAATGAGTGTGCAGCACTGTATAACAACACATAGTATCTGCCCTTTTGTAATGAGTATACAGCACTGTATAACTACACATAGTCTCTGCCATATTCTAATGAGTATACAGCACTATATAACAACACATAGTATCTGCCATATTGTGATGAGTATAAAGCACTGTATAACAACAGAGTATCTGCCCTTTTGTAATGAGTATACAGCACTGTATAACAACACATAGTATCTGCCCTATTCTAATGAGAATACAGCACTGTATAACAAGACATAGTATCTGCCATATTGTGATGAGTATACAGCACTGTATAACAACAGTATCTGCCCTTTTGTAATAAGTATACAGCACTGTATAGCGACACATAGTATCTGCCCTATTCTAATGAGTATACAGCACTGTATAACAAGACATAGTATCTGCCATATTGTGATGAGTATACAGCACTGTATAAAAACACAGAGTATCTGCTCTATTGTAATGAGTATACAGCACTGTATAGCAACATATAGTATCTGCCCTATTCTAATGAGTATACAGCACTGTATAACAAGACATAGTATCTGCCATATTGTGATGAGTATACAGCACTGTATAAAAACTGAACAGAGTATATGTCCTATTGTAATGAGTATACAGCACTGTATAACAACACATAGTATCTGCCTTATTGTAATGAGTATACAGCACTGTATAACAACACATATTGTAATGAGTATACAGCACTGTATAACAACACAGAGTATCTGCCCTATTATAATAAGTATACAGCACTCCATAACAACACAAAATAACTGCCAAATTGTAATAAGTATACACAGACTGTATAACAACACAAAGTAGCTGCCCTATTGTAATGAGTATACAGCTTTGTATAAAAACACATAGTATATTCCCTATTGTAATGAGTGAGCTACACTGTATAACAAAACAGAGTTTCTGCCCTATTGTAATGAGTATACAGCACAGCATAACAACACATAGTATCTGCCTTATTGTAATGAGTATAAAGCACTGTATAACAACACATAGTATCTGCCCTATTGTAATGAGTATACAGCACTGTATAACGACACATACTATCTGCCCTATTCTAATGAGTATACAGCACTGTATAACAGCATAGAGTATCTGCCATATTGTGATGAGTATACAGCACTGTATAACAACATAGAGTATCTGCCCTTTTGTAATGAGTGTGCAGCACTGAATAACAACACATAGTATCTGCCCTATTGTAATGAGTATACAGCACTGTATAACAACACACAGTATCTGCCCTAATGTAATGAGTATAGAGCACTGTATAACAACACATAGTATCTGCCATATTGTGATGAGTACACAGCACTGTATAACAACATAGAGTATCTGGCCTTTTGTAATGAGTGTGCAGCACTGTATAATAACACATAGTATCTGCCCTATTCTAATGAGTATACAGCACTGTATAACAACACATAGTATCTGCCATATTGTGATGAGTATACAGCACAGTATAACAACACAGAGTATCTGCCCTTTTGTAATGAGTGTACAGCACTGTATAGCAACACATAGTATCTGCTGTATTGTAATGAGTATACAGCACTGTATAACAACACATAGTATCTGCCCTATTGTAATGAGTATACAGCACTGTATAACAACACATAGTATCTGCCGTATTGTAATGAGTATACAGCACTGTATAACAACACAGAGTATCTGCCCTATTATAATAAGTATACAGCACTCCATAACAACACAAAGTAGCTGCCCTATTGTAATGAGTATACAGCTCTGTATAAAAACACATAGTATATTCCCTATTGTAATGAGTGAGCTGCGCTGTATAACAAAACAGAGTTTCTGCCCTATTGTAATGAGTATACAGCACAGCATAACAACACAGAGTATCTGCCTTATTGTAATGAGTATAAAGCACTGTATAACAACACATAGTATCTGCCCTATTGTAATGAGTATACAGCACTGTATAATGACACATACTATCTGCCCTACTCTAATGAGTATACAGCACTGTATAACAACATAGAGTATCTTCCCTTTTGTAATGAGTGTGCAGCACTGTATAACAACACATAGTATCTGCCCTTTTGTAATGAGTATACAGCACTGTATAACTACACATAGTCTCTGCCATATTCTAATGAGTATACAGCACTATATAACAACACATAGTATCTGCCATATTGTGATGAGTATAAAGCACTGTATAACAACAGAGTATCTGCCCTTTTGTAATGAGTATACAGCACTGTATAACAACACATAGTATCTGCCCTATTCTAATGAGTATACAGCACTGTATAACAAGACATAGTATCTGCCATATTGTGATGAGTATACAGCACTGTATAACAACAGTATCTGCCCTTTTGTAATAAGTATACAGCACTGTATAGCGACACATAGTATCTGCCCTATTCTAATGAGTATACAGCACTGTATAACAAGACATAGTATCTGCCATATTGTGATGAGTATACAGCACTGTATAAAAACACAGAGTATCTGCTCTATTGTAATGAGTATACAGCACTGTATAGCAACATATAGTATCTGCCCTATTCTAATGAGTATACAGCACTGTATAACAAGACATAGTATCTGCCATATTGTGATGAGTATACAGCACTATATAAAAACACAGAGTATCTGCTCTATTGTAATGAGTATACAGCACTGTATAGCAACACATAGTATCTGCTGTATTGTAATGAGTATACAGCACTGTATAACAACACATAGTATCAGCCCTATTGTAATGAGTATACAGCACTGTATAACAAAACATAGTATCTGCCCTATTGTAATGAGTATACAGCACTGTATAACAACACAAAATAGCTGCCCTATTATAATAAGTATACAGCACTCCATAACAACACAAAATAGCTGCCCTATTGTAGTAAGTATATACAGATTGTATAACAACAAAAACTAGCTGCCCTATTGTAATGAGTATACAGCTCTGTATGAAAACACATAGTACATTCCCTATTGTAATGAGTGAGCTGCACTGTATAACAACACATAGTATCTGCCCCTTTGTAATGAGTATACAGCACTGTATAACAACACATAGTATCTGACCTTTTGTAATGAGTATACAGCACTGTATAACAACAAATAGTATCTGCCCTATTGTAATGAGTATAGAGCACTGTATAACAACACAAAGTATCTGCCCTATTGTAATGAGTATAGAGCACTGTATAACTGAACAGAGTATATGTCCTATTGTAATGAGTATACAGCACTGTATAACAAAGCCTAGTATCTGCCCTATTTTAATGAGTATAGAGCACTGTATAACAACACATAGTATCTGCCCTATTTTAATGAGTATAGAGCACTGTATAACAACGCATAGTATCTGCCCTATTGTAATGAGTATACAGCACTGTATAACAACACATAGTATCTGCCCTATTGTAATGAGTATAGAGCACTGTATAACAACACAAAGTATCTGCCCTATTGTAATGAGTATAGAGCACTGTATAACTGAACAGAGTATATGTCCTATTGTAATGAGTATACAGCACTGTATAACAACACAGAGTATCTGCCCTATTGTAATGAGTATACAGCACTGTATAACAAAGCCTAGTATCTGCCCTATTGTAATGAGTATACAGCACGGTATAACAACACATTGTATCTGCCCTATTCTAATGAGTACACAGCACTGTATAACAACACATAGTATCTGCCCTATTGTAATGATTATACAGCACGGCATAACGACACATAGTATCTGCCCTATTGTAATGAGTATACAGCACTGTATAACAGCATTAGGTATTTGCACCATTGTAATATATATGCAGCTCTGTATAATAGTACTGAATTACTGCACCCTTGAAATGAGTATACAGCATTGTATCAAGAGATTGAGTACCTGCACAATTGCAATGAATATTCAGTATATGGATATGCTATCTGCATTCATGTTGCAGCATATAAAGATACACACCATCAATTCACTTTGTTACTCTTTATAATGAAAATAAGTATCTATACAATCATGAAAATAAGTATCTATGCAATCATGAAAATAAGTATCTATACAATCATGAAAATAAGTATCTATACAATAATGAAAAATGTTCATGTGCAACATTGTATAATAGTGCTGAGTTTATATATGCATAAATAATAAACAAGCTGTGTTGTATGATGTACAGTATGCTCAAATAATCATTCAGCGCTATGTTTTATAAAACACCACTAGTGGGAATATGGCACTGTATAAAGATAAATGTATGTGCTATGCTGTATAGTGATTATGAGTATCTATAAGGTTTATATTGAACATGTTGCACTGTACTATAATATTAAATATAAACTGTAGATAAACATTTGCATTGTAGAGATATATCTACACACTGATAATAAATATTCTTCAATGTATAACGCTACAGAGTATCAGTAGACTGATAGTGAAAACAATGTGCTGTATAAGTAAATGATACCAAAGGGGTTAAATACATCTCCCACACATCAGATAGCTATCAGCCACCATGCAGGCTAAATGCATAATTGATCAAAGCATCGTCAATATCACTGTCATTCTATTAATTAACATCTCTGTAAGAGCATTAGAGGTGGGAGCCTGTGGAGTGGAGGATTACAGATTATGTGATATTAAAAAACTTAACTCCAAAGTTGCCAGTGTGGCCAACACATATTTTATCAATAGGAGGGTTAAGGATTTTGGCTGAAAAATCTCTATTAATGCTCAGTCTCATTACTGTAAAACAGTACTCTTAAGTGCATGTTTAACAACCTGATGAGAAAAGAGTAAGAGGCAGATAACCGCAACACTGTATGGTACCGTAAATTCAAATATTTTCAGAGCCTGCTGGGCATCAGTTAATTAGTTTTTTTTTAAGTTAATAAATATATCACTGTTATTAGACACATAGCTCACACGAAGGGTATAGCCCTTTACCAATTAACTCACTTTTTCTTATACAGCAAAGTGACTCCTTAACCAGATAACTAGAAAAACATGTCACTGTTATTAGGTCACTTTGTTATAAGGAAAAGTGCTTAATTAGCTTCTGCTGCTGCCATGGCAACATGTGCTGTCAGCCTATCAATGACCTCCTTTTATCAATCAGTAACTGTGAAAGGTGCTGAATAGGAATATATTATTTAAAACTTTGTTTTGGATTAAAGTATAATGTACAGCAGTCAGTAGGGTGTTTAAAGTTCACTCATACCTCTCATCCTCCAAGCATTAAGCAAGTCTCACAATATACTTATTAAAGTGTCCAAAAAGTGTATAAAAATAGAATGTAAGTTAAGCTGTGGTAAACCATTGTACTTTCATTTATTCATTTATATTCACTTCAACTGCTGTAAAGGAATTCTATAACACATGGATTTATATGTGCATATATTTATATATACAGTATATATTTAGAACGACATTCTGTTGTAATATATATATATATCTGTATACATATGCATTTATGTGTTTAGATATGAATATATGTCTGTAAATACATTTACATAAATACATATGTACACGCATATAAACATATATATATATATATATAAATAAAAGAGTATATAAACAGCGCTGTATACAGCAAATATAAACTAGAAATACACAATGTGTAGAAAAAAACACTTTATTTTACTGACAGACCATGTCTTAGAACATTTAAAAAGATATAACATACCTATTCACAAAACAATAGTATTAAATGTTGCTATTGTATATAGTCCTAACACATAGGTTAAAAAAATGATTTGCACAATGGAGGGCAAATTGAAGTTTTTGGGATGAAAAGGAGCACTTTTGTCCCCACTTTCATACAATATACAAATTTACAACATACAAATATGCAGTATTAAATCACAAGTATAAAAACCTTTTAAAAAAACTTAAAATCATATAGTACTCTGATAAATAAAGAGCAAGAGAAACTGCAAACACTTGCCTGGCCAGACACCTGAGGAAGGGGTGTGACCCTGAAACTAGTAGTGGTAACGTATACACAGAGTCTGTATTTAGAGATGTATTTATCTCTATGTTAAAGTCCTTTGCCTGTCTTTTTTTTCTTACACCAGAGACCTCATATCTTTGAACCCTTATAACTTTTTGTGCAATAACTTTTTTTAATAATTTTTATTAGATGGTGTTATTATGGGTGTAACTGTACCTTGTAATGTATTTTTTATGTGTTTTTGACACTTTTTTGTTTAGCAAAAATCAGTTAACCAGAGCTCTGAGGTCACGCTATTTCAACACGTGTTTACTTTCAACTTGTAAAATGAGCGCTACATAAGATGCGCACAGGCGTGATAAACCTGATATCGCTCGTGCGTAACTGTTAGCGTGCCACTTGTAATCTGGCCCATAGTAAGCTTGGGTTAGCTATAGAATATTAACAGCAGGTTGTGTGGGTCATATCCCTTTATTGCCCCTTTCAGACAGTTCTCTTAGGGAATTCAGTGAGATCTGCCCATGTGGTACGTGCAATGATTTCACTATGAGAAGGCAAATTTTTGACCATCTACCTCTTGATTCTTCTCCTAACAGTAAATTTAAGCTCTGCTACTGTAACACACAGATTTATATTATGAAGGCTGTAAGCGCTATCAATTTTAGTAGCCATCCACATTTCAGGAAGCCCATTTTGCATCTACAGATTAGCACTCATAAAACAGCAGATAGCAGCCCACACACATGCCTGGACGATGACTTCTCAGGGAAGCTATTGCCTGCGAATAAGGAGCAAATACAATCTGTGTACCTGAGACATACACACAAATACTTAATCATGAAAGAGCAGGGTATATACCATATTTTACACTCTAGTTAAATATGTTTTTTTTTAATCAATAAAGCATAACACCTAGAAATATTACTGTATACTTTTATTTCCACCACCAATGAATTTAAGACAGAAAATTGTATGGCAAGCACTATAATTATATACAGACGCAACTCCATTTTAATATTATATTTATTTTATAAAAAAAAACTTTAAATGCCATTTTGTAAATTTCAGCATTTAAATTTATCTAGAGCCTTTTGAAGTTCCTAGAAACTATGAAAAAAAATCTCTATAAATCATGTTGTCCCATTTAATTCCTCCACCAACACAAATCTAGCACAATCTTATATAGGTTATTACATTTTAAAATTTCATAAGTGTATTAGTTTGTAATAAAATCTGTTTGATAGAATAATATATCTACTTTGTTGTTCCTTCAATAATCCACTGGCAGCTACAGGGTTAAGGCAATGGCTGGAAAATTGCCTTAAAAACAGTTCTGTAGTAAAAAGTACAGAAAACTGGAAAGTATTTGTGAAAATATCGAAGTATTTAAAATATGTGTTTCTTTAAGGCATGTTTTGGATATCATATTTCTGCTTGCTATCTCGTCTTTAATCTCCCAGGTGCCACAAAACAGCAATTAAAAATAAATCACAGCTGCAGAAATCTATATGTCTTTGATGTTCTGTGTATAAGAGCACTGAGGCTGTTCCCTCTGAGTGCTGATACTGTTATACTGCACAGAGTTAGTGAATCTTTTCTCATTTCCCTATCGAGGCAGCTGCCCATCAAAAGGTCTTGTAATGCACCAATGCTGAGTCTGGCAAACATGGCATTGCATGGACAACATTCTTAAAGGGATGTTAAACAGTCTGTTTCATTGTTGTAATTAAAAAGCACTGAGCAGTTGCTTATATTTATTAGATATCATTGCAATATGTATTATTCATCTATTTAAGTGGATTTTACCTTTTTATTTCATTTTTTTACACTACATCTGTGCTTCCTGTCACAGCCCTCGGAGGCCTTTGCAGGAAGGTTTATCTTAGACCACTGGTTTTCAAACCTGTCCTCAAGCCTCCCTAACAGGCCAGGTTTTCTGGATTACCTTGGATGAGAGCAGGTTAATAACCATGTTTACTACTCAGCTGTTTTTCACCTGTGCTCTAATGCAGATATCCTAAAAATGTGTCCTGTTTGGGAGGCCTGAGGAAAGGTTTGAAAACCAGTGGTTTAGCCTGATGTCATAAAACTTCTAGTCTAGTGAATAGACTGGATAACAGGGAGTCAGATTTGCTTGTGCCCAGAACTGACAGCATAAAAACGCAGGTTTTGTAAAATCCTTTGCTCTTATCACACTGGGGGCAGAGGCTACACAATGAATTTCTAAGTGCTAATTTGCAAGAAAACAAGTAAGTTATTTGCTGATTTTTACACAATCTTTTTCTTTTTACCTTAATTTAACATATTTGTTTTCACCAAAGGAGCACTGTTTAATATCTGTTTAAAATGCAAAATAACACAATTATGAACATTTTGTTTTTTTCTAGAACAGTAATTCCCACTTTAATTCAGCCATGGACCCCTTTAGGCTTCTCTAAAATAATGGAGAAACTCAAAAATGCCAACACAGTAACCACCCAAGACCCATAACCCTTTACTGGTGTCTGAATTGTCTGTTTATATTCCAGACACAGAGGATCTAAAAAAAACTTCATCCCTAATTTATGCCCTGAAACTGCTGTCCTAAACTGTAAAACTACAGCTGCTGAGTCTTAGCTGTAGCCCCATCTAAAAAATGCCAGCTGCCCTGAATTTGCAAGCCCTTTATTTATTTATTTTACATATTCAGAGCTTTACACAGAGTAAAGGGGGAGAAAGAGAAAGGGGGAAAAAAAGAGGATTTGAGAAAAGTTTTGAATATGTAGGAACTGGAAAAGGTAGATAGTAGATCAGTTCCCCCGCCAGTATATACCATTCACCCTGATAATTAGGTTTGTGGTCATCTTTTAGCAGTGTCAAATTTGACATCTTCATTAAACCCCTGTCTATCTAGTTGCTCTCAATCAGGGATTGTCATGCTTTAGTTCACTAAGTCTATGGGAGATGATATTAAATGAATAGTAAAGTCAAAACTAAACTTGCAGGATTCAGATAGAGCATGTAATGTTAAGACACTTTTAAATTCACTTGTATTTCAAATATGCTTTGTTATCTTGTTATCCATTGTTGAAAAATAATATGCAAATATCATACACTATTGGGAGCTAGCTGCTGATTGGCGCCTGAACAAATTTGTCTCTTGTGATTGGCTAACTAGATGTGTTCAGCTTCCTGTCAGTAGTGTAATGATGTTTCTTCAGCAAAGGATAACTATAGAATACAGCAAATTTGATAATAGAAGTAAATTGGAAAGTTATTTAAAATTGTATTCTATCAGAATCATGAAAGAAAATGTTGGGGTCTCCTTTCCCTTTAATGTTACTTTCTATAGAGAAATGTTAACCCTGAGAACAAAGGGTCAAGGGGAACTTGGATTTTCTTCCATTTAAATAAAATTCTGTCAGTCCGTACTCAATATATACTATATCACTTTTCACAACTATTACTTTACACAAAGTGCCATGGAAAACTAAATTATATATCCACTACTCCACTAATCCCAAACCATTAAGAAATGTGCGCTGCAGAATCTGTTGGCGCTCTACAAATAACCAATAATAATAATAATAATAATAATAATGTGGCTTTTTCTCTAATTTTAATAATAGCTGGACTGGTAAACTAGTCCTATTTTTCAGCCCTGTATATTATCCAGTGGTTAATGAACTTTAAAGTTACCTTTTATATATATTTTAATCATGCTCAGAAGAAGCAAAAAATGGGAAAAAAAGTAAAAACAAGATAGAATTTAAGTTTCCAATTAACATTAAAACAGCTCAGAAATTACAAAATGAAAACTCCACCTCACTAGATAAATTAATACTATAATATAATAAGATAATATATTATACCATTGGGAATATTTTACATTTCCATGCTTTTTAACATTTGATTTGAAGCTAATTTGTGAGAATACACAGCAATATCTGGTACAGTGTGGTAATTTGTTTCTTGTGTGGCATATAACAGTCTAACACTGCGTCATCATGCTGTTAGGTCACATACCTTACACAAATCACTATGCCACAAATTAGCATTAGGAGTACATTACTCTATACAAGCACACACACAACTATATATCTAAACAATTACATCTAGTTTCTATTTCAATGCAAAAATAGAATAAATAAATAAAAAATATAAAGGAAATAATAATACAAAATATTTTTACAAAGAATTTTCAATGTGACGTTTTGTAATAAGCAAGAAACTAAAATAAAAATAGTGTTAACGGACATAGAGCATTCATATGGCATAAATAATATAAATATAAGCTTTTAAAAAAAATCTGATTTTTATATTAAAGGGACATGAAACCCAAACATTTTCTTTCATGATTCAGATAGAGAATACAATTTTAAACAACTTTCCAATTTACTTCTATCATTTAATTTGCTTCCTTCTCTTGTTATCCTTTGCTTAAAGGTTTATCTAGGCAATCTCAGAAGCAGCAGAGAACCTAGGTTCTAGCTGTTGATTGGTGGCTGCATATATATATATATATATATATATATCGATTGTGATTGGCTCACCAATGTGTTCAGTTAGAAACCATTAGTGTATTGCTGCTCTTTTAACAAATGATACCAAGAGAATGAAACAAATAGATAAAAGTAGTAAAAGTAGTAAATTAGAAAGTTGATTAAAATTGTATTCTCTATCTGAATCATGAAATAATGTTTTTGAGTTTCATGTCCCTTTAAATAAAGGTGCTGCTTTAAGTGGGTATCTTGTCAGCTGTTTAGCTTCCCATTTTAGTTTCTTTTCAAAATAAAGGCAGGATTACATAGTCAATAAGAGACTTTATTTATTTTTATAAAGGAAACCCCTATTCTAGCGTGGCCGTGGACTTTGGACACTAACGGCTAGATTACGAGTTTTGCGTTATGAGTGAAAAAGCAGCGTTATGGGTTATAACGCTGCTTTTTCACTACCGCTGTTATTACGAGTCACAGCTGTCCCGCACACTTTTTTGGCCATACCGCAAATTAACTTACGCAATTTGCGTAAAGTCTTTTTTCAGTGGGACTTCCATAGCACCGGTATTACAAGCTTTATTTGGAGGCTGTTAGGGGTTAATGTGAACCTGACTAGAGCCATCTTGTTCTTCGCATCCATCTTGTAATGATTGGCATCCATTTTGTAATGATTAAACTTTATTATAATGGGTTATTCTGTAGTGAGAAATATGTACTTGTCATTTTATTCTGCAAAGCTAGCTAACCTTGTAGATGTCCCTGGCATTATGCCGAGGAGGGTATTATCTCAATAAGATGGTCCAACGACCTTGTTGTTCTCGCAGATGTTAGCTTGTTATGACTATAGATATTGTTTATGAGCTAGTACTTTTCCCTGACAAACACTGTGTATAACTGTGCAAAATGACGCGGTCATAACGTGTCATCACCTTAACCCTATATACTGTTACTGAAGTCTATAAGACATGCTTGCACTGTTCAATAAAGATGAATAGCTTTAGATCATTTGCTGCGTGGTCTGAGTCTGTTCTAAGTATATCCTTATCAGATAATCTACATCTGCTTCAGGTGGTACAGTGGGCCCGCGGCTTCAGCCTGACCTGACACCCCCCCTGGGAATAACACCTAACAATTCTGGTGTCTGTGGGATTCGCAGTCGGTGAGTATGAGTGTTTTTACCATGCTTTCCCTCTGTGAATCTGAACCTAAATTTAGTCTTGTAATAGGTGTTGGTAATATATGATAAAGGGTTAAGAGGTTCCTGCGATGGAGGCGCAGGTTTGCGGAGGTTAAAGTCCTGTCGGCAGTTGTGATAACCCCTCCAGCAAGGTTAATAGTCCTGTGCTGGTTTAAGACAGATATTGTAGTTCTGTCTGGTAAGCGCGCAAGAGATGAAAGTTAGCATGCAATTTGACGGAAGTTTTTACGTTAAGTTCCCCATGCAAGTTGGCAGTGCTTTGTTACAGTGAGTGAGTCTCACGTGTGTTAAAGTTTTCCAGATTCATTTCCTGTAATAGAGTTTTGTTACCCACCTGGATCTCATGTTTGATATCTGATGCTTTGCTTTGCTTATTTGTTTTCTCTTGTAAGGTGTATCCAGTCCACGGATCATCCATTACTTGTGGGATATTCTCATTCCCAACAGGAAGTTGCAAGAGGACACCCACAGCAGAGCTGATATATAGCTCCTCCCCTAACTGCCATATCTAGTCATTCTCTTGCAACTCTCAACACGCATGGAGGTAGTAAGAGAGAGTGGTCAAATATAGTTAGTTTTTTATCTTCAATCAAAAGTTTGTTATTTTAAATGGTAGTTGTACTATTTTATCCCAGGCAGTAAATAGAAGAAGAATCTGCCTGAGTTTTCTATGATCTTAGCAGGTTGTAACTAAGATCCATTGCTGTTCTCACATATGTCTGAGGAGAGAGGTAACTTCAGCGGGAGAATGGCGAGCAGGTTACTCTGCTATGAGGTATGTGCAGTTACAATTTTTTCTAGAAATGGAAAATGCTAGAAAATGCTGCTGATACCGGATTAATGTAAGTTAAGCCTGAATACAGTGATTTAATAGCGACTGGTATCATGCTTACTCTGAGGGGTAATACCCTTATAAAATTGCAATATAAAACATTTGCTGGCATGTTTAATCGTTTTTATATATGCTTTGGTGATAAAACTTTATTGGGGCCTAGTTTTTTCCACATGGCTGGCTAAAATTTTGCCTAGAAACAGTTTCCTGAGGCTTTCCACTGTTGTAGTATAAAAGTTACAGTTGGTGCAGTTAAAATTACAAACTGTGACATCCAGCTTCCCTCAGGAGTCCCCTGTATGCTATAGGACATATCTAAAGGGCTCAAAGGCTTTCCAAAGTCATTTATTGGGGAAGGTAGGGCCACAGCAGGCTGTGGCAGTTTGTTGTGTCTGTTAAAAAACGTCCATATCGTTTATTTGATCCGTTTTTTGAATTAAGGGGTTAATCATCCATTTGCAAGTGGGTGCAATGCTCTGTTAACTTATTACATACACTGTAAAAATTTCGCTTGATTTACTGCCCTTTTTCACTGTTTTTCAAATTTTGACAAAATTTGTTTCTCTTAAAGGCACAGTATCGTTTTTTATATTTGCTTGTTAACTTGATTTAAAGTGTTTTCCAAGCTTGCTAGTCTCATTGCTAGTCTGTACAAACATGTCTGACATAGAGGAAACTCCTTGTTCATTATGTTTAAAAGCCATGGTGGAACCTCCTCTTAGCTCTTAGAATGTGTACCAAATGTACTGATTTCACTTTAAGCAATAAAGATCATATTCTGTCTTTAAAAAAAAAAAAAAATTATCACCAGAGGAATCTGACGAGGGGGAAGTTATGCCGACTAACTCTCCCCACGTGTCAGATCCTTTGACTCCCGCTCAAGGGACTCACGCTCAAATGGCGCCAAGTACATCTAGGGCGCCCATAGCGATTACTTTACAAGACATGGCGGCAGTCATGGATAATACACTGTCATCGGTATTAGCCAGACTACCGGAATTTAGAGGTAAGCGAGATAGCTCTGGGGTTAGACAAAATGCAGAGCATACTGACGCTTTAAGAACCATGTCTGATACTGCCTCACAATATGCAGAAGCTGAGGAAGGAGAGCTTCAGTCTGTGGGTGATGTTTCTGACTCAGGAAAGATGATGCAACCTGATTCTGATATTTCTACATTTAAATTTAAGCTTGAACACCTCCGCGTGTTTCTCAGGGAGGTTTTAGCTGCTCTGAATGACTGTGATACAATTGCAGTGCCAGAGAAATTGTGTAGACTGGATAAATACTATGCAGTGCCGGTGTGTACTGATGTTTTTCCAATACCTTAAAGGTTTACAGAAATTATTAATAAGGAATGGGATAGACCAGGTGTGACGTTCTCTTCCCCTCCTATTTTTAGAAAAATGTTTCCAATAGACGCCACCACACGGGACTTATGACAAACAGTTCCTAAGGTGGAGGGAGCAGTTTCTACTTTAGCAAAGAGTACTACTATCCCTGTCGAGGACAGTTGTGCTTTTTTAGAGCCAATGGATAAAAAATTAGAAGGTTACCTTAAGAAAATGTTTATTCAATAAGGTTTTATCCTACAGCCCCTTGCATGCATTGCTCCTGTCACTGCTGCTGCGGCGTTCTGGTTTGAGTCTCTGGAAGAGGCTTTACAGGTAGCGACTCCATTGGATGACATACTTGGCAAGCTTAGAGCACTTAAGCTAGCCAATTCCTTTGTTTTCTGATGCCATTGTTCATTTGACTAAACTAACGGCTAAGAATTCTGGTTTTGCTATACAGGCACGCAGGGCGCTATGGCTTAAATCATGGTCAGCTGACGTGACTTCAAAATCTAAGCTGCTTAACATTCCCTTCAAGGGGCAGACCCTATTCGGGCCTGGTTTGAAGGAGATTATTGCTGATATGACTGGAGGAAAAGGTCATGTCCTTTCTCAGGACAGGTCCAAATCAAGGGCCAAACAGTCTAATTTTCGTGCCTTTTGAAGCTTCAAGGCAAGTGCGGCATCAACTTCCTCTAATGCAAACAAGAGGGAACTTTTGCTCAGTCCAAGACGTTCTGGAGACCAAACCAGACCTGGGACAAAGGTAAGCAGGCCAAAAAGCCTGCTGCTGCCTCTAAGACAGCATGAAGGAACGGCCCCCTATCCGGTAACGGATCTAGTAGGGGGCAGACTTTTGCTCTTCGCCCAGGTGTGGGCAAGAGATGTCCAGGATCCCTGGGCGTTGGAAATTATATCCCAGGGATATCTTCTGGACTTCAAAGCTTCCTCCCCAAAAGGGAAATTTCACCTTTCACAATTATCTGCAAACCAGATAAAGAGAGAGGCATTCTTACACTGTGTACGAGACCTCCTAGTTATGGGAGTGATCCATCCAGTTCCAAAGGAGGAACAGGGACAGGGTTTTTACTCAAATCTGTTTGTGGTTCCCAAAAAAGAGGGAACCTTCAGACCAATTTTGGATCTACAGATCTTAAACAAATTCCTCAGAGTTCCATCATTCAAGATGGAAACTATTCGTACCATCCTACCTATGATCCAGGAGGGTCAATATATGACTACAGTGGATTTAAAGGATGCTTATCTTCACATTCCGATAACAAAGATCATCATCGGTTTCTCAGGTTTGCCTTTCTAGACAGGCATTACCAGTTTGTAGCTCTTCCCTTTGGATTAGCTACAGCCCCAAGAATCTTTACAAAGGTTCTAGGGTCGCTTCTGGCAGTCCTAAGGCCGCGGGCCATAGCAGTGGCCCCTTATTTAGACGACATCCTGATACAGGCGTCAAACTTCCAAATTGCCAAGTCTCATACGGACGTAGTACTGGCATTTCTGAGATTGCATGGGTGGAAAGTGAACGAGGAAAAGAGTTCTCTATCCCCAATCACAAGAGTTTCCTTCCTAGGGACTCTGATAGATTCTGTAGAAATGAAAATTTACCTGACGGAGTCCAGGTTATCAAAGCTTCTAAATTCCTGCCGTGTTCTTCATTCCATTCCGCGCCCTTTGGTGGCTCAGTGCATGGAAGTAATCGGCTTAATGGTAGCGGCAATGGACATAGTGCCGTTTGCACGCCTACATCTCAGACCGCTGCAACTATGCATGTTCAGTCAGTGGAACGGGGATTACACAGATTTGTCCCCTCTACTAAATCTGGATCAAGAGACCAGGGATTCTCTTCTATTGTGGCTATCTCGGGTCCATCTGTCCAAAGGTATAACCTTTCGCAGGCCAGAATGGACAATTGTAACAACAGATGCCAGCCTTCTAGGTTGGGGTGCAGTCTGGAACTCCCTGAATGCTCAGGGATCGTGGACTCAGGAGGAGACACTCCTTCCAATAAATATTCTGGAAGAGCGATATTCAATGCTCTTCAGGCTTGGCCTCAGTTAGCAACTCTGAGGTACATCAGATTTCAGTCGGACAACATCACGACTGTGGCTTACATCAACCATTAAGGGGGAACAAGAAGTTCCCTAGCGATGTTAGAAGTCTCAAAGATAATTCGCTGGGCAGAGACTCACTCTTGCCACCTATCAGCTATCCATATCCCAGGTGTAGAGAACTGGGAGGCAGATTTTTTAAGTCGTCAGACTTTTCATCCGGGAGAGTGGGAACTCCATCCGGAGGTGTTTGCACAATTGATTCATCATTGGGGCAAACCAGAACTGGATCTCATGGCGTCTCCCTAGAACGCCAAGCTTCCTTGTTATGGATCCAGGTCCAGGGATCCCAAGGCGACGCTAATAGATGCTCTAGCAGCGCCCTGGTCGTTCAACCTGGCTTATGTGTTTCCACCGTTTCCTCTGCTCCCTCGACTGATTGCCAAGGTCAAGCAGGAGAGAGCATTGGTGATTTTGATAGCGCCTGCGTGGCCACGCAAGACCTGGTATGCAGATCTGGTGGACATGTCATCCTTTCCACCATGGACTCTGCCTCTAAGACAGAACCTTCTACTTTAGGGTCTTTTCAACCATCCAAATCTAATTTCTCTGAGACTGACAGCCTGGAGATTGAACGCTTGATTTTATCAAAGCGTGGCTTCTCCGAGTCAGTCATTGATACCTTTAATACAGGCACGAAAGCCTGTCACCAGGAAAATTTACCATAAAATATGGCGTACATATCTTTATTGGTGTGAATCCAAGGGTTAGGATTCCCAGGATATTATCTTTTCTCCAAGATGGTTTGGAAAAAGGGTTGTCAGCTAGTTCTTTAAAAGGACAGATTTCTGCTCTGTCTATTCTTTTGCACAAGCGTCTGGCAGATGTTCCAGACGTTCAGGCATTTTGTCAGGCTTTGGTTTGAATCAAGCCTGTGTTTAAACCTGTTGCTCCTCCATGGAGCTTAAATTTGGTTCTTAAGGTTCTTCATTCCATAGATATCAAACTTTTATCTTGGAAAGTTCTGTTTTTGGTAGCTATTTCCTCAGCTCGTAGAGTCTCCGAGTTATCTGCTTTACAATGTGATTCTCCTTATCTGATCTTCCATATGGATAAGGTAGTCCTGCGTACCAAACCTGGGTTTTTACCTAAGGTGGTATCTAACAAGAATATCAATCAAGAGATTGTTGTTCCATCCTTGTGTCCTAATCCTTCTTCAAAGAAGGAACGTCTATTACACAATCTGGACGTGGTTCGTGCTTTAAAGTTTTACTTACAAGCTACTAAAGATTTTTGTCAAACATCTGCTTTGTTTGTTGTCTACTCTGGACAGAGGAGAGGTCAAAAGGCTTCGGCAACCTCTCTTTCTTTTTGGCTAAGAAGCATAATCCGCTTAGCCTATGAGACTGCTGGCCAGCAGCCTCCTGAAAGGATTACAGCTCATTCTACTAGAGCTGTGGCTTCCACTTGGGCCTTTAAAAATGAGGCTTCTGTTGAACAGATTTGCAAGGCGGCGACTTGGTCTTCGCTTCATACTTTTTCAAAATTCTACAAATTTTATACTTTTGCTTCTTCGGAGGCTATTTTTGGGAGAAAGGTTTTACAGGCAGTGGTACCTTTTGTTTAAGTACCTGCCTTGTCCCTCCCTTCATCCGTGTACTTTAGCTTTGGTATTGGTATCCCACAAGTAATGGATGATCCGTGGACTGGATACACCTTACAAGAGGAAACACAATTTATGCTTACCTGATAAATTTATTTCTCTTGTGGTGTATCCAGTCCACGGCCCGCCCTGTCATTTTAAGGCAGGTAATTTTTTCATTTAAACTACAGTCACCACTGCACCCTATGGTTTCTCCTTTCTCTGCGTGTTTTTGGTCGAATGACTAGATATGGCAGTTAGGGGAGGAGCTATATAACAGCTCTGCTGTGGGTGTCCTCTTGCAACTTCCTGTTGGGAATGATTGGCTGATTGGATCGGCCAATCGGATTGAACTAGATTCTGATTGGCTGATTCCATCAGCCAATCAGAAAATTCCTACCTTAATTCCGATTGGCTGATAGAATCCTATCAGCCAATCGGAATTCGAGGGACGCCATCTTGGATGACGTCCCTTAAAGGAACAGTCATTCGTCGTTCAGTCGTCGGTCCGGATGGATGTTCCGCGCTGGAGGTCTTCAGGATCCTGCCGCTTCGCTCCGGATGGAAGAAGATCGAAGATGCCGCTTGGAGAAGATGTTTGCCGGTCCGGATGTCCTCTTCTTGCCGGATAGGAGGAAGACTTTGGAGCACCGGATTATGGATCGCCAACCCCCGCTTGGGTTGGATGAAGATGTTGGAGCCAGGACGGATCGGTGATACCTGGATGGTGAAGACAAGGTAGGAAGATCTTCAGGGGCTTAGTGTTAGGTTTATTTAAGGGGGGTTTGGGTTAGATTAGGGGTATGTGGGTGGTGGGTTGTAATGTTGGGGGGGGGGTATTGTATTTATTCTTTTACAGGCAAAAGAGCTGAAATTCTTGGGGCATGCCCCGCAAAGGGCCCTGTTCAGGGCTGGTAAGGTAAAAGAGCTTGTAACTTTTTTAATTTAGAATAGGGTAGGGAATTTTTTATTTTGGGGGTCTTTGTTATTTTATTAGGGGGCTTAGAGTAGGTGTAATTAGTTTAAAATTGTTGTAATATTTTTCTAATGTTTGTAAATATTTTTTTATTTTTTGTAACTTAGTTCTTTTTTATTTTTTGTACTTTAGATAGTTTATTTAATTGTATTTATTTGTAGCAATTGTGTTTAATTTATTTATTGATAGTGTAGTGTTAGGTTAATTGTAGGTAATTGTAGGTAGTTTATTTAATTATTTTATTGATAGGGTAGTGTTAAGTTTAATTATATCTTAGGTTAGGATTTATTTTACAGGTAAATTTGTTATTATTTTAACTAGGTAACTATTAAATAGTTCTTAACTATTTAATATTTATTGTACCTGGTTAAAATAATTACAAAGTTGCCTGTAAAATAAATATTAATCCTAAAATAGCTATAATATAATTATAATTTATATTGTAGCTATATTAGGATTTATTTTACAGGTAAGTATTTAGCTTTAAATAGGAATAATTTATTTAATAAGAGTTAATTTATTTCGTTAGATGTAAATTATATTTAAGTTAGGGGGGTGTTAGTGTTAGGGTTAGACTTAGCTTTAGGGGTTAATCAATTTATTAGAATAGCGGTGAGCTCCGCTCGGAAGATTAGGGGTTAATAATTGAAGGTAGGTGTCGGCGATGTTAGGGAGGGCAGATTAGGGGTTAATACTATTTATGATAGGGTTAGTGAGGCGGATTAGGAGTTAATAACTTTATTATAGTAGCGCTCAGGTCCGCTCGGCAGATTAGGGGTTAATAAGTGTAGGCAGGTGTCGACGACGTTGAGGGGGGCAGATTAGGGGTTAATAAATATAATATAGGGGTCGGCGATGTTAGGGCAGCAGATTAGGGGTACATAGGGAGAACGTAGGTTGCGGCGGTTTACGGAGCGGCAGATTAGGGGTTAAAAAAAATATGCAGGGGTCAGCGATAGCGGGGGCGGCAGATTAGGGGTTAATAAGTGTAAGGTTAGGGGTGTTTAGACTCGGGGTACATGTTAGAGTGTTAGGTGCAGACGTAGGAAGTGTTTCCCCATAGGAAACAATGGGGCTGCGTTAGGAGCTGAACGCTGCTTTTTTGCAGGTGTTAGGTTTTTTTTCAGCTCAAACAGCCCCATTGTTTCCTATGGGAGAATCGTGCACGAGCACGTTTTTGAGGCCGGCCGCGTCCGTAAGCAACTCTGGTATCGAGAGTTGCATTTGCGGTAAAAATGCTCTACGCTCCTCTTTTGGAGCCTAACGCAGCATTTGTTTGAACTCTCGATACCAGAGTTAATTTTATGGTGCGGCCAGAAAAAAGCCCGCGGAGCGTTAACAGCCCTTTTACCGCCGAACTCCAAATCTAGGCCTTAATGTCTACAAAAGGGTTAACAGTTTCTGTTAAAGACAGAAACAGGATCATACAAAA
The DNA here is from genome assembly GCF_027579735.1 of Bombina bombina. Lineage (NCBI taxonomy): Eukaryota > Metazoa > Chordata > Amphibia > Anura > Bombinatoridae > Bombina > Bombina bombina. The sequence continues at coordinate 1,016,609,925 of NC_069499.1, read as the reverse complement.
TACTGTCAGTAAGCACTGCTGTGTAGATTTAATGAGCAATCTCTGTGTAAAAAGAATGTAGCGGGCAAAGAAGGGGCGCACACACAGATCAGAAAAAAAAAAAAAAAAAAAAACTGTTACAGCAGCTCCGTTAAGTACAAACTCTTTCTTTCTTTTGTTTGCAGTAATGAAAAGGAAATTTTGTATATTTTGATGTGTCATGTTTTATGTGTCTGGTATTATGTGTCATAGAGTTGCTTAGATCAACAGAATAACAAAATAAAAAAAGGGAACGGAGGATGTTTTTATCCTGTTTTGAAATGTTTTCTCAAGTTGTAGGGAGATGGCCATTCCTTGCAATTTCGGAGACTTTTCAAATACATTGTAAATTTGGTGGAAAGTTGATCTTATTGTATTTTTATGTGTCTTTGGTATATTATTTTGAATATTTGTTTTCCGGAGGAAAGGAAAAAAGGGGGAGTGAATTCTGGTATGTGAGATGAGATGGGCTTGTGTGTTTGTATTGCTGTAAAAATGTTTCTGTTTCTCTGCTGGGAAATCAGACGTTGTAAGGAGGTATTTTGTAGTGTTATTTTTTTATAACTGTATTTTAAAGTCAACAGCATGTTTTAAGTATGTGTGTTATATGTGCAGTTTTACTTTTAAGTGATAATTGTTGTATGCAAGTATAAAAAACCTGTCCACCTGTTGCGGCATATAAATATATTGTTTTTTGCAAGTGAAGTAACTAACGGCTTTGAAAGTGCGATGGTGTGTGTGATTTTTGTCACGCTCTAGTAAATATGAGAGTGTTTCTGGTATTATTAATGGGTTTTGTATGTTGTATTTGTAAGGTCTGTGCACGGAGTTAGTCCAAAAGATAAAATATAGTTATAGGCTGTATATCATTAAATTTATCTAAAAGTATTTGGGTCCGTTTCTGTTGCAAGTAAATTAATCTGCAGGTCATGATGCAGTACAGAGGTGGAATTTGTGTGGTAAATCATACAAGCAGCCTAAATTATGGTTAGGGTATACATATGTAATTTACGTGATAAATGGTTCGTCCTTAAAGGGACAGTCCACTGTAACCTGGTTTTGATATTAATGTATTGTCCATGGCTTATTATCCAAGCTGAATAGTTTAAAATGTAGGAGAAGTTGCATTTGCAAGTTTGTGTATATATGAAGTAAATTGTAATGGGTTGAATTTCGGATAATCCTTATCTTATATTTGTCTGTAAAATCAGAGCTCAGTGCGTAGACAGAGCACTAGCAAATTGTCATTTTATTATTTAAAGGACCAGTTCACTCATGTGAAAGGAGTTCAGGAGCAGCAATAACACTGTATTAGTAGTTTGCAAAATATATATTTTTTGAGACCTTTCTTTGTATTATTCTTTTTAAATCTGCCTTTTAGATAGCAGATATTTCTTTTGCAGTGTAACTGAATTCTCTCTATAATGCAAACTGAATTGATAAGTTGTCTACAATCTTAGTGATGCGATCTGTGAGACTATTGAAAAAAAAAAAAAGACAAACAGAGGAGTGAAAATATTTAAAGGGATACAGGCAAACTGATATAAATTCTGAGATTTTAAGGAAATATTTACAGAAAAGACAATGAGGTTTACTAAGCCTAACACTAGTATATTTAACTGTGTTAGCAGTTTCAATTAAACATTATTTTTTAATTTGGGTAAAATGTCCCTTTAACTGGCCTGCATCCCACTGTGAGTGTGTTTTTATGCTGCTTATGCTTGCTTAGGCTATTTAATGAACGTCAGTATACATTTTTTCTTATAAGTTAGGCCAATGGATCATTGGGAATAATTTAAAGGGGAAATTTTATTATTATTCTTGAGTAGGAAGCTTATTTTTTGTTATATACATTTGTTATATTTGGCTAGAGAGCTGCAGAATGGTGAATATCAAATTATAAACAGAGTTAAATCCAATAATTGTGTTGTTGTTAAAGTTTTGGTTATGTAATAGTATAGACTGGATTCTTGAGCTTTTCACAAGTTATTTGTGTCACATATGATTTATTTCACAGTGGATTTGCATGGTACATGTGGGCAGGAGCTAAATACAACGGTGGCTGTACCATGGTTATCTGATCTTTCCCCAAATAGGGTAATTAGGTGTGTTTGCGTGTTCCTTCCTAAATTTATGTTTAGGGATTTTATTTGTAAAATATGCAACTGGAGTTTATTGAGCATCTGCAGTGATTGCATTATTAGTATGATTAGTATTGTGCATAGTAGAATTTGCAGAAACCAGGGTATAGATGGTTCTTATGGGATGTTTTTAATTATTTGTAGTGTTTTGCAAGTGCTGTGTTTCAGGGAATGTCAGTATAGGTGTGGAATTTCAGGTTAATTGTGGTTGTTTAACGTTTGTGTCGGCATTTAATGTTTTGTTGTGTAGAATGGGCAAGTGTTTTTAAATGTTTTCTAAGACATTGTTATGTTTTTCTCTTTTGTGACTGCGTGTGGAAGTGTGCTGTATGAATGGCATATTGAATAGTGAGGTGTATTTGATTTTGCTTGCTATTGAGAATTGTATTCTGCCTGCATGAGTGGAGTGCATGATTTGTCTTTTAGTTTATTGTTATGTTGTGTTTGCGTGCCACATGTAATGTTTCACGTAAACAACAAGGGGGAAGTATTGATGAGTATTGATGAGTATCTTTATGTGATGGGGGTGATTGTTTTTAGGTAAGAAGGTGAACCTAAAATGTTTTGAATCTCCTCTTACAATGTTATTGCCTAACCACCAGCTGTGCCCTAAATTTCCCTGTCTTATCCCTATGCAGGATGGACTACGTCCCTAGGATTGTCTAGAACTCTCCTTCATTGGGAATCTGGCCATGGACAGACCATGGCCCTTCATCTACCTTGATGGCCACCCCGGTCGTAGCCTGTATACCCATACCCCACTCCTTTTTCCCTCCCTGGTGGTTTCTATTTCTTCATTGTCTTTCTGTGTTTTATTTTGCTCTCATATTTCAGATACCTAAAATGTTTTTATTTTTCTATTTGGTTCTTAACACTATATTTGTATTTGCAGGATGAGATTATGCAGCTGTATCCAGAGATTAAAGACACTAACTGAATTATTTTTGAGTTTCCATATTTAGGTAAAATCTGTACAGATAAAATTCCATAAGTGCACTCTTCAAAAGATTGAAGATTGAATGCGAGTAAAGCTTTAAAGAAAGAAAGATGAAGATAAAATACCTTTTTGTCGTGCTTGTTTTAACCACCATACTGCAGTAAAAGTTGCTGAACTATCTGTGGATCCATTCTTTGCTTTGCATGCTGGTACCAGCCCCAGAACTGGACTCTGGGTAATCCATGACTGTTTCCTCTGATGTGTGTCATCAGAACATAAAAACTATCCTTCACTGGACTGTGCCTTGCCGGTTGATATTGAGGACCTGTTATGCTGTTACAGGGTCAACCAATTAAATTAGGGGAGTATTGTTTTAACTCGTTTACTTATATTGCTTGTTTTGTATGCTCTTGTATTTGTGTTATTTTTGTTGATCATATTAGTTATAAGAAATCATATAGTTTTGTCTGCAGAAAAGCATGCCTTATCTTAACAAAGTAACCCTTTAGATAAGCGTAACTCTAAAACTCGCAGTATTGTACCCTAAGGAAAATGCTGCAATATATCAGAATATTTTAGACCCTTCACCCTATAGAACATAAGGAGGACATGTCTCAGCTAGAAGTTTATATTAATTATACAGAGAAATATTTATTTAGGGAATAGCATAATTATAGTTTATGAAAGCAAATGTATTTTTCCCTTTTATTAATTGGTATGGTATCTGTAAAGTGAATTTGGTAATTCCTGATGTTTGTCAAAGAAAGGATTTATCTTATCATAAAGATGTGTTTATTTTTAAAAGATTCTGTAGTTTTAAATGGTGTTAGGATAGTATTCTTTCCTCATACAGGAGTGTAAGAGAATGTAGGTTGCATAAAATAATTAGTAAACTAGTAGTGTTTATATCAGATGAGATTGTTGACTATTAGGATCATGGTTGGAGAATTATAAACATTATAGATAGTAGATGTGTTGAATTAAGCAACACTAGGTTCTTTTATTTGTAGTAGTTCAAAGTGACAATGTAAAGAGATTCATTTATTTTTATTGACTGTTTTATTTTTCCATTTTTGCTTCAGGGCAGGCCTTACCATAAGTTTTAGCAAACAGCTTAGAGGTGTCAGATTAAAAATCCCTTTATTTTAGAACATGGGGATCAGAGAAAACACAACGTTTCGGGGCGGTCCCCTTAATCATGTGATGTCATATTACAGCCTTCAACCTTACTTTATAGCATTAACAATTCATGTGTTTAATTACTCAATTAATCAATTAACTATATCAGCATTTGCTGTAAATCTAAACATAGTCATAAAAACCACTTGTCATATAGAAAAAATTCATACATAAAAAACCTATATACAAATGAAAGATTAAAAAGCTCACAAAATAATCAATTATATGATTTCAACCATTACTTGATCTTATTATACCATTGCACCAAACCAGAATATGTCAGAATAGTGATACAATGTGAAATTCATTGGACATATATTGGCAACCACCTTAACATAGATTATATTCTCATACTGTTAACCCAATGCTCCTATTAAAATTATCCTATTAGAATTATCTTTAACAGGTATAGAGGAATACTAATAAAACCAAAAAGACTCTAAAGGATTTTAATAAAACACAGAGCAATCAATTTCTTTGTTAAGCCCCTTTGGTTCTAATGTGTCTAATTTAAATATCCAAAAATAACAAAAATAATACGCAAACACTGGCATCTATTGGGACAGTGCATGAAAGATATTGAGGAATTTGATTTCCCACCCATGCCAGCATTTAAGAGGAACAAGAACCTAAGGGATACATTAATAAGAGCTGACATTGGCGCTAGGAAAATCTCTAAGCAAACCTATATTAATGATAAAAATGTTGGGTGCTTTCCATGTCTTGGCTGCATTAATTGCAGCTCAGTTATTAGGGGTTCTTATTTTACCCACCCCCTAACAGGGCATACATTTAAACATAATGGGCATTATACATGTCTTGCATCTTATGTTGTCTACCTCATTAAATGCCCTTGTGGGCGTGGCTATGTTGGTGAGACATCTAGGCGTGTTAAAGATCAGATTACCGAACACAAGAGCAACATAAGATGCGGGAACATGAAAGCACCTGTAGCAGCACATTTCTTGGAATTGGGACATCAAATCAATCAGTTACGCTTTCAGGTAATTGAAGAAATTGAAATTCCAAGACGTGGCGACAATAGAGATTTGCTTTTGAAACAGCGCGAGGTCTTTTGGATATTTAAATTAGACACCTTAAAACCAAAGGGGCTTAACAAAGAAATTGATTGGTCTGTGTTTTATTAAATTCCTTTATAGTCTTTTTGGTTTTATTAGTATTCCTCTATACCTGTTAAAGATAATTCTAATAGGATAATTTTAATAGGAGCATTGGGTTAACAGTATGAGAATATAATCTATGCTAAGGTGGTTGCCAATATATGTCCAATAAATTTCACATTGTATCACTATTCTGACATATTCTGGTTTTGTGCAATGGTATAATAAGATCAAGTAATGGTTGCAATCATATAATTGGTTATTTTGTGAGCTTTTTAATATTTCATTTGTATATAGGTTTTTTATGTATTAATTTTTTCTATATGACAAGTGGTTTTTTATGACTATGTTTAGATTTACAGCCCATACTGATATAGTTAATTGATTAATTGAGTAATTAAACACATGAATTGTTAATGCTATAAAGTAAGGTTGAAAGCTGTACTATGACATCACATGATTAAGGGGACCGCCCCGAAACGTTGTGTTTTCTCTGATCCCCATGTTCTAAAATAAAGGGATTTTTAATCTGACACCTCTAAGCTGTTTTCTATGATTTGATGGTGGGCTTGGCAGTGGCCCACGGATGTGTCAGTTCCCCTGGCTATAGTGCTGGTTCTTTTTGGATTTTGTTTCTTACCATAAGTTTTAGCATAGCCATTTAGCCTCTTGATGAAGTATCGTTTAAATTGTATAGAGAAGCTGTGAGTTATTCTCTGTATAAGTATCAATGTATTTAGTTTGTATTATATATCAACAATGTTTTTCTTGGTTTTGACATAGAATGAGGTAAGCTAAAGGAATTGTGAAGTGTTATTTGGACATAATTGTGATTGTATTGGGGTGTGTACTCATCTTGTATTGTTTCTGTTTTCTTCCTAGACTCCCTGTGACTCGAGTGTCTGCTTGCCATGGGGATCCACTGGCTGCCTTGTCTACCCCATGAACAAACCATTAGATGTCCAGCATCTCCCTGCGGAAGAACACTGGATAAGCACCCCTACTGCAAATGAACTGTAACTGTATTAAAGCAAAGTGTCTGAGGAAGGTGGAGTGCTCTAAGGGGACAAAGACTGTTCTTAAAATGATCAGAGGCCACCTAGAGACAGTTGTGCTGTTACCATGTCATGCTTTACTGTGGAGAAAGAACTGTTGGACATATTGGGAGGGTGCTAGAAATGCAGGTGGAGAAATAAAAGATGCAGCGTTGTTTGGGGGTAGATGGGGGGCTGGTTGGGTCTCTGTGCAAATAGGCCGGTAGTTTTGGGGATGCTGGAAGGTAGATGGAAGGTATTGGAGAGGCCGCACCTATGTGCAGTGACAAATTGTGCCCTATTGGCCTATAAAATTCTCTCAAATACATGTGAATATTTTTTTCTCTCTAGTATTCTCACATAGAGTTCTGTTACCGTAGTATTAGGCTCATACTGCTTTCAAGGCTTTCCTCATTTCCTGCACCTGTCTATTTTTATGTTATTCTGTTAGAATAAAAGGATGGTATGTTAGGGGTTAATGTGAACCTGACTAGAGCCATCTTGTTCTTCGCATCCATCTTGTAATGATTGGCATCCATTTTGTAATGATTAAACTTTATTACAATGGGTTATTCTGTAGTGAGAAATATGTGCTTGTCATTTTATTCTGCAAAGCTAGCTAACCTTGTAGATGTCCCTGGCATTATGCCGAGGAGGGTATTATCTCAATAAGATGGTCGAACGACCTTGTTGTTCTCGCAGATGTTAGCTTGTTATGACTATAGATATTGTTTATGAGCTAGTACTTTTCCCTGACAAACACTGTGTATAACTGTGTAAAATGACACGGTCATAACGTGTCATCACTTTAACCCTATATGCTGTTACTGAAGTCTATAAGAAATGCTTGCACTGTTCAATAAAGATGAATAGCTTTAGATCATTTGCTGCGTGGTCTGAGTCTGTTCTAAGGATATCCTTATCAGATAATCTACATCTGCTTCAGGTGGTACAGTGGGCCCACGGCTTCGGCCTGACCTGACACTCCCCCCCCTGGGAATAACACCTAACAGAGGCAAAAAAGTGAGCGGTACAGCCTATCCCACAAGATTCGTAACGCATTCTAAAGTCAGTAGTTATGAGTTTCACGCTACAAAGCTATAGCATAAAACTCATAACTTAAGTGTTAAAAAGTACACTTACACCTATAAACTATATATATACATATATATATATATATATATATATATATATATATGCGCACACCTCTGTGTGGTAGCTAATTTGTGATAATTTGTTTCTTGTGTGGCATGCAGTGTTACCATGCAGTGAGGTCACCTACCTTACAAATCAATATGCCACAAATTAGCCACAAATTAGCATATAAAGCACATTACTCTAGAGCAGCAAATGCAAAACTATATCTCTAAACAATTACCTCTAGTTGCTAGTTCAATGCAAAAAAACATGACGTTTTGTAATAAGCAAACAACATGACAATTTATATAAAAAATGTTTCAAATGACAGAGAAGTGAAACATCAACATTAATGTTTTACAAATAATATAAATAAGCCTTTAAACAATGAGAATGCTTTTTGTACTGAATAAAGGTACAATTAAAGGGACATGATACCCAAATGTTAAAGTGATGGTAAACTCTCCTCTTTTTAAAATCAGATCTAGACTGTAAGAGATATTTTAGATGGAATTTTTAATTCATCAGTTGTAATGAAGATGCGCTATAACTTACTTTTTAATATAGATATGAAATTTGAATTCCCCGCGCTCCACCACCCACTTCAAAAGTTATTTATTTCTGTGAGATAAAGGTTTTAACTGTTCTCCAATAAGCACTCTAGCTACAACAAAAGTGCCATATAGGGAGAGTGCCGATTGGAAAACAATTCAAACCGTTATCTCACAGAAAAATTGACTTTTGCAGTGGGCTGTGGAGCGCAAGGTATTTTAATTTCATATCTATGTTAAAAAGCAAGATATATACAGTAGCATCTCCATTACAACTGATGAATTGAACTCCATCTAAAATATCACTGAAATTCCAGATCTGATTTAAAAAGGGGAGAGTTTACCATCACTTTAAATCACTTGAACGTTAAGCAATAATGCAGCATAGCTGTAAAAAGCTATCTCTTTGTAAAGAAAGGAAGATATTTTACCTCAAATTTCCTAAGTATTTACACCCCACTGTAAAGAGACTTTAAGCAGCCAGTCAGGCTTCTTGCCCCAGGACTTGCAAGTGAGTGTGCGTCTAGCATGTGCAGGCAAAGTCATGTTATTTTCCTATGCAGTTTAACTAAATTCTATGAAATCTTATGAGATTTCATGAGATCCCAGCTGGACAGCAGTGGAAGTATAACTGTTTTTACATAGAGATGTTCAGGAGATATTTTCTTGTCAGTTTTTTACAGTTATTCTGCCTCATTTTCAAGTGATTAGCATATAAGAATTCTGTCCCTTTAAGAGAGTATCTTGTCAGTTGTCCTGCTTCTACTTTTAATTTTTTTTTTCTTTCTAAAAATAAAACACGATACATAATATCTTGCACATCAAACGTGTTACGTGAAACACATCTACTACCAACATAGAAAAACAGTGGTCTCGCTGGATAGAACAAAAGGTGTCTGGAGGGACTGGCTTCATCAATACACCCCAGCATCGCCCCTGTGAAGCTCATTTAACAGTTGTAGTTTGCAATTTTAAAGCTGGCATGGTTGTGTCATTTTTATTTTATTTTTATTTATTTCCATATATTAGAGTGTCCTGTTTTATAGCGGGAGTTTTTTGTTTTAATAGGTATGGACTATAAGGTTCTGAGATATTTTTGTGATGCCGATATCATTCACAAGACAAATGCAGTTTTATTGATTTTATAATTGAGCTTAAAGTAATGGTAAACGTGATATGTTTTAAAATCAGGTCCGGAATCTAAGCAATATTTTACAGGGACTTTAAATGATCACTTCTAATGAAGATGCGCTGTAACTTTTTAATTTAGCCGTGCTATTCCAATACCCCAAACTCCAGCTGCCCACTTCCAAAACTTTTTTTGGTGAGCTAAAAGTTTGAACTGTTCTCCAATTGCCACTGTAGCTACAAATAAAGTACCATAACGCTAGATCACCAATTGGAGAACAGTTCAAACTGTTAGCTCACAAAAAAAAATTGTTGGAGCATTAGAATGGCACGGCTAGGTTAAAAAGTAATTTTCATTAAAAGTGATCAATAAAAGCCCCTGTAAAATAACACTTAGCTTTCAGACTTGGCTTTGATGAGGGTACAAATGAATTCTGAAATGTCCAGTTGCGTAATATTTGTTCACTTATTCTGTCATGTTTTAAAAAACGCTTATAACCTCAAATGGCTCAATCAATTGAGCTTCTATTTGAAATCCTGGGTACATTTATAATTCTTTAATGCAAAATATAAATGTATGAGGTGTATTTGTTTTTAGAACAAGGAATATTTACACATACAGAAAGAGAAGCACTCTAATATGAATGAAGAACAGCTCGGTAGCTTGTTCCATGGTGAGAAATCATCTAGAGCAGCCTCTTTTAGCACAATTGTGCTTTTCACAGAGAAGAACTATCCTGAAGTATATGTCTGATTCCACCTACAAAGTCAGTCCAGCCCCAAAATACCAGTCAATCCTCCGGAATAAGGAAAATAGCAACCCCAGACAATGTTGTTGTGTTTTGTTTTTTTTTAGTTTTTTTTTTTTAAATTAAAATATAGTTTACAGGGGGGGGGGGTGAACTTACATCAAAGAAAGATATAATCTGTTTAAAATCTACTTTTCTTCGCCCCATCGGGTATTAACTTTTCCTTTATACCTTATAGCAGAATAAGCCTTACTAATTAATGCCACTATCTTCAACACCAGTTGCAGCTTACCATTAAGATGCGGCCTACCAACCATACCCCGGCGGACGGCGTCTGTCATTACATAATAGTGGTCTTCTGTTCATCATTACAGGAAGAAAGTTATCTAACTTACCACAAGCGTTTGCTACCTCCACTTACTTTATTAACCATTGGTGATGGAATACTGTATTATACAAGAAATAAGGGAGCTGCTGGCTTGCCATCATACTACATCGGTTTCTCCAGATCAGATGACAAGCTTGACTCTTCACACACATATACCAATAGCGCTACTACTGTGGGATCTCGTCAACTACCCATATCCTTTATGAGTGATGGGGGAGACTTGTTGGCTGATAATGGAGCCCTGAGCTTGAAAACTAATCCTTTGAAAATTATGGCCATTGATTAGGATGAGGTACTAGAACTCTGAAGATTTCCTAAGGAGCCACGTGAGATTCTATCTACTCTAATCATAGCTGACTATAAAACGGATGGCCCGTTACCCATAATCTCTGTAACTGAGTCCTCATGCCACTAGCCTTCAAATTCACTTACCGTCTTATCACTCTATTTGAACCGGTTGGTAGGATTTCATCAAGTGCAGTGATCAATAGTCAGCAGAAAGAGTGTACAACCTTTGTGATGCCCCTGTCTAGTAAGATCCCAGCGGCTACCCTCACTAAGCTACAAGATTTTCTCTGCTTGGGCTACTAGTTATGGAGAGATTGTGCTGATGGAGAAGCGCAGTGCTTCCGATATTCCATACCATGCCTCGCAAGATTTTAATGCAACAGGGATGCACCCTGCACTACTCTGAAATATCTCCTAAGACTATGGTAGAACAAGTAGCAAAATCAGAGCGGGGTAAGATTACATAGTGAACTAACCTGAGAACTCACCCCAAGGGACATTCTTCTAACTCAAAGTCTGTTTTACCATGGGGTTACACCTGCTCTTTACCTATATAATGGTGTTATATTTCTCTTTATATGAAAGACTCGATTAAAGGGACAGTCTACAATAGAATTGGTATTGTTTTAAAAGATAGACAATCCCTTTATTACCCATTCCCCAGTTTTGCATAACCAACACAGTTATATTAATATACTTTTACCTCTGTGATTACCTTGTATCTAAGAACCTTCTTCCAGCCCCCTGATCACATGACTGTGACTGTTTATTATCTATTTTCTTGCATTTAGCATTGTGTTGTGCTAAATCTTAAATAACTTATTGTGCCTGAACACAGTGTTATCTATATGGCCCACATGAACTACCAAGTCTTTTGTTGTGAAAAACAATTTAAAAAGCCTGTGATAAGAGGCAGCCCTCAAGAGCTTATACATTAGCATATGAGCCTACCTAGGTTTAGTTTAAACTAAGTATACCAAGAGAAAAAAGCAAATTTGATGATAAAAGTAAATTGGAAAGTTGATTAAAATTACATGTCCTATCTGAATAATGAAAGTGTAATTTTGACTAGACTGTCCCTTTAATGGTGCATAGGAGGTTCTATGGACTCTAGCTGAGCTTTTCTTTATACTGCAGATGATAATGAAAGCTAACATAAGAAACTATTTATTGTAGAAGCTTGAATTGTACTTTGTAAAACTATACTCTTAAACTATTGCATAACTTACTGTTTATCAATGAACTAAGAACATGTTATTTACCTATACTACTATAGCAAGCGTTTCCCTAAGATTATTTTACCTTCACGCTATGCTGTCCATGACCAAGACAGCATGGCCTACCTAACAAAAGTGCAAGGATATGGTTTGAATCTATAGTTCATTTATTACACCACTACTATGGATTTTATCTCTGAGAGCAGCAGCCAATAGTTAAGTTTAGTCCTTCTTTGCTTTAGTCTTTAGTACTTTATATGTTCTTTACCCATTATTTCAAAAACAGTTACCCTTGAAATATTTGCATTTCCTGGACTCTAGCTCCTATGGTGAACATTTTGTGTAGAGACAACAATATAAACATTGCCTATACTTCCCCCTAAGAACAAAGATATATTTTAAAGCTAGGAAATAACACATAACAGTTTGGGAATGTGTTTTAAGTTCCCCACAGGTTCTCCTTGTACTTATTGCGCATTCTTTTTATCTGGGGAGCTTTTTGAATATAACCTTTTCATACTATCATACATTTAATAGATTTCTAGAATTCAACAAACGATCAGAGGTTATTTTTATAAATATATATTATATACCTTCTACCATTCACACATTTGTTTGATAGCTTCCCAATATAGTGAATATCATAGCTTGATCAACCGAATACTGCTCTAGAGGGTCTGTTATTTTAAACACCAGTTACTATAGTTTACTTTATAGACCCCCAATAGATTGTTCATTATCTTACTTATTGGGATGTATAGCTAGTCGAACTCAGGGCCGGCCTTGTAATCTACTATACTCAATTCATATTTACCTTCCATAAAATTCCATAAATCCCTAAAAGTCCCCCTCCATCTGATGTTTTGAGAAATTTTAGACTGGAAATTATAAACAGCACAATATATTCTTATTTTAGCCCTGTACAGATATAATACACTTCTAGAGCATAACCCACCTTGCTGCCCTACCGTTTCCCCCCACTAATTGTATTCAGGTCCATATAGAGCAGTTTATCTTACCGCAATTACCGCATTTAATATAAACATCTTTTTATATATATATAAATATATATATATAATATACTATATGATATACATCTGTTTCACCCTTCAATTGTTCAAGAGTCACTGGTTTCCATTGTTAATATTAAAAAGGGTCAATTTATAATTGGAAGGGTACCGCTGAAGCTGCAATAATAACAGAACATTTGTATTCTTACTTGGTTAATATATATTCTTGTTTACTGTTTGTTATATTATTTAGTCCATTAAATATGCACATCTTTTACATGCTCTAATAATCAAATAAAAAAACAGAGGTTCACTATTTATCATGAAACCCTCCATTAGACTGGTTATCTATCTTTTCATATGAGGTGCAAAAGTGGCCTCCTGCGAGTTTTGGAGGATTTACAAATGTACAGTATATGGTACAATAATGTTACGTTAGTTACTTTAAGCGTGATTTGCTTCACTTCTGTTTTGTTGTTAATAAGTCTGTCTTGCACAACCACCTACTTGAAATGAAGGATATTCAGTATACCAAAATGTCATTTAACTGTATATTTTGCTATATACTGTATATGTGGATTGATTAAACCTCAATAAAAATGATTTAATAAATATATATATTTTACAGAAATAAAATCCATTACAAAAATTTAATAAAACCATAGCAACAATTCAAATACAAAACAAACAAATTCAAATGAAAATCTTGATAACTTTTTTCATTTTTTTTAACAAAATAAATAAGTAAACTGTGAATCTCCCACCTACAGATGACTAACCTCCCACAACACCTGTTTCACACAACATCATACTTGCTCAACATCACACAAACCAAACAGAATCATCTCAAAAGTAAAAAGTGAATTCCAGACAAACCAAATATAATTTTCCCAAGTGCTCTCCAAACATTCTTAGCATAATAACACTCTCAATTTTCTCAATTTTATAACATCCCTCTCTGACACCTCTCAGAACTCACCATACATCTTCTATAATGAAACTCTTCTCACAAGTAAACAACCATGTACTTCCATCCATGCTACATCACTCTGTCTATGTACCAAGCTTTTCTCATTTACATTCTTCCACACTTGTTTACCCACAGCTGAATTCAAATTTCCAATCAAACAAATCTGCTGTCTCTCATGTAACAAACAAGTCACCTTCTTACCCTCACGACAAACATCTCTAGGCCCCCCATATAAATTATACTTCCTAATACATTTTTCTATCTTAACATAAAACCATTGGCACGTGAAAAATTCAGGCCTACTTTTATCTTTCACACTTAAACCAAATTTTCTTAGCACACTCACAGCTGCATACCTCATCATACATCCCATAACATTATCTTTCATACTTGAACTAACTCACAAACTCACATATTTAACAAACAAAAATCTCTCAACATCAGGAAAATTCCTTTCTCCATTCTCTTTCATATGCACCACTTTTTCTCTACTCAGCTTCTCCATTCCAGAACTTCAAAAAAACAATAACAACAAGCGCAACATTTTTCTCAAACATTGATAACTAACAGCTTAATCTCCAAAGATAAAGATCGCAAAGACCAGAAATCTATTTTCTTTTCCACTTTGGCACACACATTCTGCCAGCTTTCACCCCCTTTGAAATCCTCATTAAATTTCACTCCAAGCACCTCAATTGCATCTTTCTGAACCCACTCACCACCCACTCTAACTTTATCCACACACACACACAAGCTTTAACATCACACTTATCCCAATTTACCTTAAACCCGCTTTCTCTACACAAACAATCCACATGCAATCTTGCCATCCATGTTTGAAATTACTTTCAAACTTCTCCCACTATTACCAGGCATTTCTACACCATGAATAATCATTGCTTTCCTTAACATTTTCAACAAAGGTTGAATCACACAAACAAACAAAATTGGTGATGATGGACATCCCTAACGCAATCCAGATTTAATTCAAACAAAAAAAACAAAAAAACAAGACATGTGAAACCCTTTCATAAACTTTCTCAAAATCTAACTTTGCAATCTCCACTGAATATTTACATTCCTTACAGTACCATATTTCATTGCGCAAACCGACTAAACTCTCGGCAATCTGATGTCCAGGCACCTCCCACACTTGCTCTTCATCCACAATCTTTCCAACCACCCACTTTAACCTATCAGCCAACAATTTTGTAATAAACATTCAATAACGACATAGGTCTCAAATTATTTTAATTCTTCTTTTTTCTCTTTTTTTATATAAAAAAACTATTAAACTTTCTTTCATTGATTTGGTCAACTTATTCTTAATCAATACCCACTTACAAACATTCAACACATCCTCACCAATCAGACTCCAAAACTTACAATAAAAATCCACTGACAACCCATCACTTGCAGGCATCTTATACTTCATACCTCTCAAAATACCATCTAATTCCTCATCTCCTCTAAGCATACATAAATCTTCATTCTCAATTTTCACTTCCAAATCATTCAAAATCTAATTACACAAACTGTTATCCAAATCCTTAAATCCATCCAAATTCTCATAAAACAAAAACACTTCACACATAGAGGGGTAGTCATCAACGTGTCTACCTCAAATACGCTGGAATTCCGCAGCGTATTTGAGGCAAGGCTGATTTGCCTTAGTTATCAAGCCCTAGACACCGGCAAAAGTAGAATTTAGTGACGTAAGCTTCGATCTGCCGGACTCAGTCCGACACAGATCGATTCTTACGCCACTCCAGATGTTCCGCACACAAGTGCGGCACAATCTGACTTCTTTTGCTAGTTATCAAAAAACTAGCAGGTACGCTCGGCACTTTTCCGGCCCAGCCCTGGAGGCGGCGGATCCCATAGGAATCAATGGGAGTCTGACCATAGCGAAAGTTCATGTTCGCTGCTGCCCGACATCCCATTGATTTCTATGGGAGCTGTCTACACCTAACACCCTAACATGTACGCCGAGTCTAAACACCCTTAATCTGCCCCCCCTAAACGCCGCACCCGGAGCCCACCGCAAGCTATACTAAATATGTTAACCCCTAAACCGCCGCTCCCGGACCCGCAGCAACTATAATAAACTTATTACCCCCTAAACCACCGCTCCCGGAGACCACCGCCATACTAATAAACTGATTATCGGATGGAAGACTTCTTCAGCGCCCCTTGGATGATGACTTCTGCCACTCCGGATCTCCTCTTCGGTTCCATCGGTGGTCGGCTGGCTGAAGACGACTCAAGGTAGGATGAACTTCAGGGGGGTAGTGTTAGGTTTATTTAAGGGGGGTTTGGGTTAGATTAGGGGTATGTGGGTGGTGGGTTTTAATGTTGGGGGGGTTGTATTTTTATTTTACAGGCAAAAGAGCGGTTTTCGTTTAAGGGCTGGTAAGGTAAAAGAGCTGGTAACTTTTTAATTTAGAATAGGGTAGGGCATTTTTTATTTTGGGGGACTTTGTTATTTTATTAGGGGGCTTAGATAAGGTGTAAGTAGCTTAAAATTGTTGTAATATTTTTTAAATGTTTGTAACTTATTTTTTTTATTTTTTGTAACTTAGCTTTTTTTATTTTTTGTACTTTAGTTAGTTTATTTAATTGTATTTAATTGAAGTTATTTGTAGCTAATTTATTTAATTAATTTAATGATAGTGTAGTGTTAGGTTTAATTGTAACTTAGGTTAGGATTTATTTTACAGGTAATTTTGTATTTCTTTTAGCTAGGTAGTTATTAAATAGTTAATAACTATTTAATAACTATTCTAACTAGCTAAAATAAATACAAAGTTACCTATAAAATAAATAAAAATCCTAAAATAGCTACAATGTAATTATTAATTACATTGTAGCTATCTTAGGGTTTATTTTACAGGTAAGTATTTAGTTTTAAATAGGAATAATTTATTAAAGTATAGTGTAGTGTTAGGTGTAATTGTAACTTAGGTTATTTTTTATTTTACAGGTAAATTTCTCTTTATTTTAACTAGGTAGCTATTAAATAGTTAATAACTATTTAATAGCTATTGTACCTAGTTAAAATAAATTGAAAGTTGCCTGTAAAATAAAAATAAATCCTAAAATAGCTACAATGTAATTATTATTTATATTGTAGCTATATTAGGGTTTATTTTAAAGGTAAGTATTTAGTTTTAAATAGGATTAACTTAGTTAATAAGAGAAATATTATTTAGATGTATTTAATTAATATTTAAGTTAGGGGGTGTTAGGGTTAGGGTTAGACTTAGGTTTAGGGGTTAATAATTTTATTACAGTGGCGGCGGTGTAGGGGGGGCAGGATAGGGGTTAATAACTTTATTATATGTGGCGACGGTGTAGGGGGGCAGATTAGGGGCTAATAAGTTTAAAGGGACACTGTAACCAAAAAATTTCTTTCATGATTCAGATTGAACATGACATTTTAAGCAACTTTCTAATTTACTCCTATTATCAAATTTTCTTCATTCTCTTGGTATCTTTATTTGAAATGCAAGAATGTAAGTTTAGATGCCGGCCCATTTTTGGTGAACAACCTGGGTTGTCCTTGCTGATTGGTGGATAAATTCATCCACCAATAAAAAAAGTGCTGTCCAGAGTACTGAAACCAAAAAAAAAGCTTAGATGCCTTCTTTTTCAAATAATGATAGCAAGAGAACGAAGAAAAATTGAAAATAGGAGTAAATTAGAAAGTTGCTTAAAATTTCATGCTCAATCTGAATCACAAAAGAAAAATTTTGGTTACAGTGTCCCTTTAATATAGGTTGCGGCGGGGTCCGGGAGCGGCGGTTTAGGGGTTAAACTATTTATTTAGTTGCGGTGGGGTCCGGGATCCGCAGGATAGGGGTTAATAACTTAATTATATGTGGCGGCGGTATAGGGGGGGCAGGATATGGGGTTACTAGGTATAATGTAGGTGGCGGCGGTGTCCGGGAGCGGCGGTTTAGGGGTTAATACATTTATAAGCATTGCGGCGGGGTCTAGGAGCGGCGGTTTAGGGGTTAATAATTTTATTGAGTTGCGGGGGGCTCCGGGGGTGCCGGTATAGGGGGTAGAACAGTGTAGTTTAGTGTGGGTGCTTAGTGACAGCTTGTCAATAAAGCTGTAAAAAAGCCGAAGAGCAGTGAGATCGGATGAGTGATAACTCTCACAATCTGCTGCTCATCGCCCTGTACTTGGTGCGCGGCTTTTTGACAGCTTTTTTTATAACTTAGGCGAACGTATTCAGGTCCGCGACGGCGGCGATGGTAGGCAAGCTTAGGCGGGTGTATTGGACCGGCGAAGGCAGGTAAAGTAGACGCGTTGATAAGTACCCCTCTTAATCTCATCCTTTACTTCACTCTCAAATAAGGATTCATGTAACATACTTACCATACCTTCATTACCACTTCATTACCACTAAACACTCTCAAGAAGAAAAATCTTGTACATTTCTGATCTTTCTCGCATACTTCTATTCTCGCCTGCATCACAATACTTTTACCTTTTTCATCCATACATTTCTGAATCACACACTTAGGGGGCAAATTACAGTACAAAGAAAATGTTTTTTATGGATGTATTGTATGTGAAGTGAGTACTTTTTTTAACCAATATTCAGTCTTTGCTCAATTGTTTTTTTTAGGACAGTTGTAAAAACAGTGTGGGGTATCTGCCTCCATACTCCTACATTTCTTACATACTTTGGGGTATATTTAACATAGTGCGAGCGGACATTATACGATGTAGCATATCATGTCCGCTGCACATCGATAAATGTCGGCAGCATACGCTCTCAGCATTTATCATTGCACCAGCAGTTCTTGTGAACTGCTGGTGCAATGCCGCTCCCTGCAGATTCGTGGTCAATCGGCCGCTAGCAGGGAGTGTCAATCAACTCAATCATATTCGATGTAGCTGATTTCAGTGGTATCAAGCTTTATACGAAGCTTGATAAATCGACCCCTTGAGGTGTGTTATGATTCCATTTAGACATATTTAGAAGGGTAAGTAAGAAAATAGTAGCAAGCGATACTGAGACTCTCTAAGATTTATGGCTAAAGTAGCCTTGATCTCTATTTTAGAGCTAAATTTAATTGAATCTAATGATATCTTATTGGCTGGAAAAATTATTTTCTATTATCAACAACTTATACCAATAAGACACTAAGGGGCATATTTATCAAAGTGCGAGCGGACATGATACGATGTAGCATATCATGTCCACTGCACATCGATAAATGCCGACAGCATACTCTGTCTACCAGAACTGCTTGTGCAATACCGCCCCCTGCAGATTCGTGATCAATCGGTCGCTAGCAGGGGGTGTCAATCAACCCGATCGTATTCGATCGGGTTGATTTCTGTCCGCCGCCTCAGAGAATATCAAGAAAACAAAGCAAATTTCATGATAAAAGTGAACTGGAAAGTTGTTTAAAATGACATGCCCTATCTAAATCATGGAAGTTTGATTTTGACTAGACTGTCCCTTTTTAAGACAGCTTTTACCATTTCCCAAAATAAGACTATGGGGCCGAATTATCAAGCTCCGAATGGAGCTTGTTGCGCCTGTTTCTGCGTGAGCCTTCAGGTTCGCCAGAAACAGTAGTTATAAAGCAGCGGTCTAAAGACCGCTGCTCCATAACTTGTCTGCCTGCTCTGAGGCTGCAGTCTGCAATCCGCCCGATCCTATGCAATCGGGCTGATTGACACCCCCTGCTAGCTGCATTGCACAAGCAATTTGCAATGATAAATGCCACCAGCATAGGAAATTATCATTGTGCGGCGGACATGATACGCTACATTGTATCATGTCCACTCGCACTTCCATAAATCGGCCCCTTTATCTTTTTTAGATTCTATATCATATTCTACATACTCTCTCCATTTTTTTTTTATAAGAAATGTTTTAAATTTTCATTTGAGATAAAAAAAAAAATATCTGGGGAAGCTAAATTTTACTGAAGGTTTATCTTATTCCAAAATAAGCAAACTAATTAGCGCTCCACTTTAATCTAGCCCACAATACTTGTAATTAAAACTGTACAACTATTTTACCTTGTGAGTATCCAGAGCATAAAGACAGATTATTGATTATTGACCAGTTTCTGCAGAGGGGAGCTTACTAGTCTTCACACCAGAGGAGAGTTAGATTATATCAAGTTAAAAAGAGGAACATACTACATAGTATATTTGTTCTGAGAAAAGAACAAGATTTTAGTTTTTTCTTCTGTGGGTCAGAGAGTAGATCTGTCAGTGTTTTAAGTCTTGTGGCTTCTATCAGTATATGCTTGATGAGATTCCTTAGTCTCTTACCCTTTAGTATATGACCCATTATTATTAGCCAGGGATAATGAGATATGTTGACATTTAAAATGTCACAATGAGTTGAAAGATTCAAGATCAATAATGCTGAACTTGGGCCAGAGTTCTTGATGAGGTGGTGTTGTACCTACGGTGCTGCTTTTTGTATTTTTATTTTAAATGTTGTCTTTGAAAGAACATTTAAGTCAAATGTTATACACTATATGCATGGCATAAATCGGTAATAATGCACAACACTGAAAAAAACCTATATACAAAATAAATTGCATAAAATAGATTATATAGCTATAGGTATAGCTATGTGTTGTACCAAAATACCATCAGATATATGTAGAAATATGTATTTATGAATAAATAGAACATATTTTGCTATGTGAAGGGCATTGGAATGTGAAAAATTAATATTTTCATGTCCGGGTTAGAGCACTTGAGAATATGCGATTGGGTTTGCCTGCGAGTTGGGTGTTTTTTTCCACTTTTTTTGCTTGACTTCTATGGCTGAATATGTGAACGCGCACATGATATTTTATGCTCAGGTTTTTGTGCTCGTCAGGTTAGCACACAAGCAAAAATAGTTTACTTTCAACTTATAATACAAGCGCAACCCGACGAGCGTAAAAATCTTACTACTAGTGTAGTTAACGCTTGAGTAGGAGTGTTAAATAGCACTCAACTTGTAATCTGGCCCTATAAAGCCTGTATAATTGTATAGATTTATTAAATAATCTACAGTGTCCTCAAAATCTACAGGCAGTTTGGTGATGATAGAATCATAGTACTTTGGCCACAGCACTGTGTTTTACAGAGTTGAGGCCCTGATAATTAAAATTTAACCAGGAGAGATACGACCTAGCCTACACAGCGCCAGATCACAAGTATTGTTAGCGCGAGTTGCTCCAAACATTAAAATAAAGTGTTACATTGTGTGTGTGTGTGTATATATGTATATATGTGTGTGTGTCTGTGTATATGTATATATGTGTGTGTATATGTGTGTGTATGTATATATATATATATATATATACACACACAGATATACACACATATACACACACACACACACACACACTTTGGAGCTCTTTACACTCAAATACTTTAAAACAAGAAAAAGCATTTTTATTACATTTTAATATTTTATGTGTTTTACTGTCCATAATATGCATTCCAATGTTCTTCACACAGTAGAAAATGTTCTTAGCACTTTTAAATATCTCTCTCTCTCTCCTCTCTCTCTCTCTCTCTCTCTCTCTCTCTCTATATATATATATATATATATATATATATATATATATATAGGGATATATTTAAAAATACTAAGAACATTTTCTACTGTGTGAAGAACATTGGAATGAATAATATGGACAGTAAAACACATAAAATATTAAAATGTAATACAAATATTTTTTCTTGTTTTAAAGTATTTGAGTGTAAAGAGCTCCAAAGTGTGTATGTGTATATGTGTGTATATCTGTGTGTGTGTGTATATATATATATATATATATATATATATATAATCTCTAAACCTGTGTATATTCATATAGATAGATAGATGTTTATTTTTAGTCATCAGATACATATAGAATATATATTTTTAAAAGAAAAAGAAAATTTGATTCTATGTGAAGAACATTGGAGTGTAAAATATTCATAACTACCTTTGGGTTTAGCGATTATAGGTCTAACGTGGTATCGGGTTAGTGCATGAGCAATAAGTGTTATTTTTTTTTCCAAATAGTGTTCCTTTAAATTCTATGGGGAAAAGATGTTAGTGAGGTTGAGATACCTGAAGTTCTGAAGTTATCACGTGTCAGATTTCGCTCACAGACAAACATTTTACTTTCAACTTTGTAATACTCGCTCTAACCAGCACATATTGAAATCTTACTTCCTGCAGCGTTTGTGCACCACTTGAAATCTGGCCCACAATCTTGCAATTTATTATTTGTGGATCATATGGATTGGAGTCTTTACAAGTGGTGACTTTGGGGGGTAGTTATCAAGCCGTCTACTTTTCTGCCTTCGCCGGCCCAATACGCCCGCCTAAGCTCGCCTACCTTCGCCGCCGCGGACCTGAAAAAATACGCCTAAGTTATCAAATAAAGCTGTCAAAAGCCGCGGGGCGATGAGCAGCGGACTGTGAGAGTTATCACTCATCCGATCTCGCTGCTCTTCGGCTTTTTTCCAGCTTTATTGCTAGCCTGTCACTAAGCACCCACACTAAACTACACTGTTCTATCCCTATACCGGCGCCCCCGGAGCCTCCCGCAACTCAATAAAGTTACTAACCCCTAAACCGCCGCTCCTAGACCCTGCCGCAACTCTTATAAATGTATTAACCCCTAAACCGCCGCTCCTAGACCCTGCCGCAACTCTGATAAATGTATTAACCCCTAAACCGCCGCTCCCGGACACCGCTGCCACCTACATTATACCTAGTAACCCCTATCCTGCCCCCACTACACCGTTGCCCTCTATAATAAAGTTATTAACCCCTATCCTGCTGATCCCGCACCTCGCCGCAACTAAATAAATAGTTTAACCCCTAAACCGCCGCTCCCTGAACCCGCCGCAACCTATATTAAACCTATTAACCCCTATCCTGCCCCCCCTACACCGTCGTCACCTATTATAAATTTATTAACCCCTAAACCTAAGTCTAACCCTAACCCTAACGCCCCCCTAACTTAAATATTAATTAAATAAATCTAAATAATATTTCTATTATTAACTAAATTAATCCTATTTAAAACTAAATACTTACCTTTCAAATAAACCCTAATATAGCTACAATATAAATAATAATTATATTTTAGCTATCTTAGGATTTATTTTTATTTTACAGGCAAATTTCAATTTATTTTAACTAGGTACAATAGCTATTAAATAGTTATTAACTATTTAATAGTTACCTAGCTAAAATAAACTAAAATTTACCTGTAAAATAAATCCTAACCTAAGTTATAATTACACCTAACACTACACTATACTTTAATAAATTATTCCTATTTAAAACTAAATACTTACCTGTAAAATAAACCCTAATATAGCTACAATATAAATAATAATTATATTGTAGCTATCTTAGGATTTATATTTATTTTACAGCTAACTTTGTATTTATTTTAGCTAGTTAGAATAGTTATTAAATAGTTATTAACTATTTAATAACTACCTAGCTAAAAGAAATACAAAATTACCTGTAAAATAAATCCTAACCTAAGTTACAATTAAACCTAATACTACACTATCATTAAATTAATTAAATAAACTACCTACAAATAACTACAATTAAATGCAATTACATAAACTAACTAAAGTACAAAAAATAAAAAAAGCTAAGTTACAAAAAATAAAAAAATAAGTTACAAACATTTTAAAAATATTACAACAATTTTAAGCTACTTACACCTAATCTAAAGCCCCTTAATAATAACAAACCCCCCCAAAATAAAAAAATGCCCTACCCTATTCTAAATTAAATAAAGTTCAAAGCTCTTTTACCTTACCAGCCCTTAAAAGGGCCATTTCTGGGGGCATGCCCCAAAAAGTTCAGCTCTTTTGCCTGTAAAAGAAAAATACAACCCCCCCAACATTAAAACCCACCACCCACATACCCCTAATCTAACCCAAACCCCCCTTACAAAAACCTAACACTAATCCCCTGAAGATCATCTTACCTTGAGTCGTCTTCACTCAGCCGAGCAGCGATGGAACCGAAGTGGACATCCGGAGCGGAAGAAGTTAATCCTCCAAGCGGCGCTGAAGAAATCTTCCATCCGATGAAGTCATCATCCAGGCGGCGATGAAGAAGTAATTCTAAGATAGCTAGAATATAATTATTATTTATATTGTAGCTATATTAGGGTTTATTTGAAAGGTAAGTATTTAGGCCTAGATTTGGAGTTTGGCGGGAGCCGTGAAAACCAGCGTTAGAGGCTCCTAACGCTGGTTTTAGGCTACCTCCGGTATTTGGAGTCACTCAAAAAAGGGTCTAACGCTCACTTTTCAGCCGCGACTTTTCCATACCGCAGATCCCCTTACGTCAATTGCGTATCCTATCTTTTCAATGTGATTTTTCTAACTCCGGTATTTAGAGTCGTGTCTGAAGTGAGCGTTAGAATTCTAACGACAAAACTCCAGCCGCAGAAAAAAGTCAGTAGTTAAGAGCTTTCTGGGCTAACGCCGGTTCATAAGGCTCTAAACTACTGTACCCTAAAGTAAACTAACACCCATAAACTACCTATGTACCCCTAAACCGAGGTCCCCCCACATCGCCGCCACTCGCTTAATTTTTTTTAACCCCTAATCTGCCGACAGCCACCTACGTTATCCTTATGTACCCCTAATCTGCTGCCCCTAACACCGCCGACCCCTATATTATATTTATTAACCCCTAACCTGCCCCCCACAACGTCGCAGCCAGCTACCTACAATAATTAACCCCTAATCTGCCGACTGCAAAGAGCCGCCACCTACATTATAGCTATGTACCCCTAATCTGCTGCCCCTAACACCGCCGACCCCTATATTATATTTATTAACCCCTAATCTGCCCCCCACAACGTCGCCTCCACCTGCCTACACTTATTAACCCCCTAATCTGCCGAGCGGACCGCACCGCTATCATAATAAAGTTATTAACCCCTAATCCGCCTCACTAACCCTATAATAAATAGTATTAACCCCTAATCTGCCCTCCCTAACATCGCCGACACCTAACTTCAAACATTAACCCCTAATCTGCCGACTGGAGCTCACCGCTATTCTAATAAATGTATTAACCCCTAAAGCTAAGTCTAACCCTAACACTAACACCCCCTAACTTAAATATAATTTTAATCTAACGAAATAAATTAACTCTTATTAAATAAATTATTCCTATTTAAAGCTAAATACTTACCTGTAAAATAAATCCTAATATAGCTACAATATAAATTATAATTATATTATAGCTATTTTAGGATTAATATTTATTTTACAGGTAACTTTGTATTTATTTTAACCAGGTACAATAGCTATTAAATAGTTAAGAACTATTTAATAGCTAAAATAGTTAAAATAATTACAAAATTACCTGTAAAATAAATCCTAACCTAAGTTACAATTAAACCTAACACTATACTATCATTAAATTAATTAAATAAAATACCTACAATTACCTACAATTAAACCTAACACTACACTATCAATACATTAATTAAATACCATACCTACAAATAACTACAATGAAATAAACTAACTAAAGTACAAAAAATAAAAAAGAACTAAGTTACAAAAAATAAAAAAATATTTACAAACATAAGAAAAATCTTACAACAATTTTAAACTAATTACACCTACTCTAAGCCCCCTAATAAAATAACAAAGCCCCCCAAAATAAAAAATGCCCTACCCTATTCTAAATTACTAAAGTTCAAAGCTCTTTTACCTTACCAGCCCTGAACAGGGCCCTTTGCGGGGCATGCCCCAAAGAATTCAGCTCTTTTGCCTGTAAAAAAAAACATACAATACCCCCCCCAACATTACAACCCACCACCCACATACCCCTAATCTAACCCAAACCCCACTTAAATAAACCTAACACTAAGCCCCTGAAGATCATCCTACCTTGTCTTTACCATACCAGGTTCACCGATTGGTCCTGGCTCCAAAATCTTCATCCAACCCAAGCGGGGGCTGACGATCCATCATCCGGCGGCTGAAGAGGTCCAGAAGAGGCTCCAAAGTCTTCATCCTATCCGGGAAGAAGAGTAGATCCGGACCGGCAACCATCATCTTCCAAGCAGCATCTTCTATCTTCATCCGATGAGGACCGGCTCCATCCTGAAGACCTCCACCGCGGACCCATCTTCATCCGGCGACGTCCAACTGAAGAATGACGGTTCCTTTAAGGGACGTCATCCAAGATAGCGTCCCTCGAATTTCGATTGGCTGATAGGATTCTATCAGCCAATCGGAATTAAGGTAGGAATATTCTGATTGGCTGATGGAATCAGCCAATTTAGAATCAAGTTCAATCCGATTGGCTGATCCAATCAGCCAATCAGATTGAGCTTGCATTCTATTGGCTGATTAAGGTTAGGGGTGTTTAGACTCGGGGTACATGTTAGAGTGTTAGGTACAGATGTAGGAAATGTTTCCCCATAGCAAACAATGGGGCTGCGTTAGGAGCTGAACGCGGCTTTTTTGCAGGTGTTAGGTTTTTTTTCAGCTCAAACAGCCCCATTGTTTCCTATGGGGGAATCGTGCACGAGCACGTTTTTGAGGCTGGCCGCGTCCGTAAGCAACTCTGGTATTGAGAGTTGAAGCTGCGTTAAATATGCTCTACGCTCCTTTTTTGGAGCCTAACGCTGACATTATATGGACTCTCAATACCAGAGTTATTTTAAAGGAGCGGCCAGAAAAAAGCCAGGGTTAGCTACGCGGGTCGTTACCGACAAAACTCTAAATCTAGCCGAGTGTTTTAAATAGGATTAATTTAGTTAATAATAAAAATATTATTTAGATTTATTTAATTAATATTTAAGTTAGGGGGGCGTTAGGGTTAGTGTTAGACTTAGGTTTAGGGGTTAATAATTTTATTACAGTGGCGGCGGCATAGTGGGGGGCAGGATAGGGGTTAATAAGTTTATTATAGGTGGCGACGGTGTAGGGGGGGCAGATTAGGGGTTAATAAATTTATTATAGGTGGCGACGGTGTAGGGGGGGCAGGATAGGGGTTAATACATTTAATATAGGTTGCGGCGGGTTCAGGGAGCGGCGGTTTAGGGGTTAATACATTTATTATAGTTGCAGTGGGCTCCGGGAGCGGCGGTTTAGGGGGTAATAACTTTATTTAGTTGCGGTGGTGTAGGGGGGGCAGATTAGTGGTGTTTAGACTCGGGGTACATGTTAGGGTGTTAGGTGCAGACAGCTCCCATAGAAATCAATGGGATGTCTGTCAGCAGCAAACTTGTACTTTCGCTATGGGATCCGCCGCCTCCAGGGGTGGCGGTTTGAAAACCAGGTACACTTGGCCGTAAAAGTGCAGAGCGTACCTTCTAGTCATTTGATAACTAGCAAAAGTAGTGAGATTGTGCCGCACTTGTGTGCGGAACATCTGGAGTGACGTAAGAATCGATCTGTGTCGGACTGAGTCCGGCGGATCGAAGTTTACGTCACAAAATTCTACTTTTGCCGGTCTCGAGCCTTTGATAACTAAGGCGAATCAGCCTCGCCACAAATACACTGCGGAATTCCAGCGTATTTGAGGTTGACGGCTTGATAACTACCCCGCTTTAGCTTGACTTTATTGCATTTAGCAATACTACTGGGCCTTTAAAAAGCAAATTTGATGATAAAAGTAAATTGCAAAGTTGTTACACGCTTTTGATATTACATATACGGCATAGCATACAAGTTATATTTCACCCGTCGCCTGCAATTTTTACTCCCATAAGCTAACATGGGACCGCATCGCAAATCTGTATCCAATATTCAGCGCAAGGACTTACGTGGCAAAAATGGAGAAATCTTACTCCATTTTCACCTCGCCATACTAAGGCAGCCGCAGCAGACCTTGTGCCAAGTATGGGAGCACCGTAACTCCCGAAACTGCCTGCAAAAATAAACACCTAACGCATGCGTAATATCTAGCTACCTGTCAACCGCCAACCTGCACCGCAATAACTAATAAAATATATTAACCCCTATATCCACCATCAAACCCACACAGCAACTACAAATAAAGTATTAACCCCTATATCCGCCAAACCCAACATCGCAAACTACATAATAAAACTATTAACCCCTAATCTGCTATTAACCCACAATGCAAAATACCTATCAAAGTATTAACCCCTAAAACGTCAAAGCCAACAACGCAATACACCTATCAAAGTATTAAAAAAATAATTAAATTACTAAGCCCCCTAACCTAACATCTCCTAACCTAATACCCCCTAAATGAATCCAAATTACCTAAATTACAAAATACTAAAGTTACTAACTATTAAAATAAAAAAACTAACACTATGTTAAAAAAAGTATACATTAAAGGGACAGTCTAGTCAAAATTACAATTCTGGAGTAGACTGTCCCTTTAAGCTACAATTACATAAAATAAAAAAATCTAAGATTACAGAAAATAAAAAACAAAATTATCAAATTTTAATAAATTATACCCCTAATCCCTATGAAAATAAAAAAGTCCCCCCAAAATAAAAACACCCCCTACTCTAAGAATAAACTTCCAGTAGCCCTTAAAAGAGCTTTTTGCAGGGCATTGCCCCAAGATAATCAGCTCTTTTACATTAAAAATACGCAAATCCCCCCCCCCACCAAACCCCCCAAAATAAAAAGCCTAACACTAAAAAACTTAAACTACCCATTGCCCTGAAAAGGGTATTTGTTGGGCATTTAGCTCTTTTAAAAAATGCCCACCTTTTAATCTAAATAATAATAAAAAAAAAAACAATAAAAAAACCCCTAAGTCTAACCCCCAGGTTGATACTCACCATTCCTGAAGTCCAGCGGAGAAGGTCCTGTCCCATGCGGTGAAGTCTTCTTCCAAGTGGCAACCTCTTCTTTCTTCTTCCAGGAACAATCCGGCATGGAGGGCGGAGCTGAAGACTGCCAATCCTGGAACTGAAGACCGGCGACCGCAGAGCCATGGAGGGCGGAGGATCCTCTTTGTACGATCGCCGCCATACACTGGATAGTGAATTCAAGGGATGCGATTAAAAATGGCGTCCCTTGAATTCCTATTGGCTGATTTGATTCTTCAAATTTAAATCAGTCAATACGATGAGAGCTATTGACTGATTTGAATTTGAAGAATCAAATCAGCCAATAGGAATTCAAGGGATGCCATTTTTAATCATGTCATTTGAATTCACCAGTGTATGGCAGCGATCGTACGAAGAGGATCCTCCACACTTCATGGCTCTGCGATCGCTAGTCTTCAGCTCCGTGGTCATCGGACTTCACCCTCCGCTCCATGACGGATTGTTCCTGGAAGAAGAAAGAAGAGGTCGCTGCTTGGAAGAAGACTTAACCGTAAGGGACAGGACCTTCTCCGCCGGACTTCAGGAATGGTGAGCATCAACCTGGGGGTTAGACTTAGGTTTATTTTTAATTTTTTTAATTTTTTTATTTAGATTAGGGTGGGCATTTTGTAAAAAAGCTAAATGCCCTTTTAAGGGCAATGCCCAACAAATGCCCTTTTCAGAGCAATGGGTAGTTTAGGTTTTTTATTTTGGGTGGTTTGGTGGGTGAAGCGGAGACTTTGTGTATTTTTAATGTAAAAGAGCTGTTTATCTTGGGTCAAAGCCCTACAAAAAGCCCTTTTAAGGGCTACTGGTAGTTTATTCTTAGAGTAGGGGGTGTTTTTATTTGGGGGGGGGCGTTATTTTTATAGGGATTAGTTATCATTTTTAAAAATTTTGATAATTTTGTTTTTTATTTTCTGTAATCTTAGATTTGTTTATTTTATGTAATTGTTTCTTAAAAAGGGACAGTCTACACCAGAATTTTAATTTTGACTAGACTGTCCCTTTAATGTATACTTATTTTTTTTTTGTTTTTTTTAAAGTAGTGTTAGGTTTTTTTATTTTAATAGTTAGTAACTTTATTTTGTAATTTGGGTTAATTTAGGGGGTGTTAGGTTAGGGGGCTTAGTAATTTATTTATTTGCGTTGTGGGCTTTGGGGGTTTAGGGGTTAATACTTTGATAGGTAGTTTGCGTTGTGGGTTAATGGTGGATTAAGGGTTAATACTTTGTTAGGTAGTTTGCAATGTTGGGGTTGGCAGATTTAGGGGTTAATACTTTAATAGGTTTATTGTGGTGTGGGTTTAATGGCGGATTTTGAGGTTAATACTTTGATATGTTTATTGTGTTGTGGGCTTTGGCGGTTTAGGGGTTAA
>NC_069499.1:1016217336-1016219836 GCF_027579735.1 Bombina bombina | reverse complement strand
CACCCCATGCAGTACTCAAATCCATCCCTTTACCACACCCCTACTACCCCCTATCCACACTTAAATTCATTGTTTTATTTTTATTTATTTTTCCTTTCTTAAAATAATATATCTTTATATAGAATGAAATCCTCAGCAATTGGCATCAAGTTCAGTTGGAGATCCAAGATAGATAAATACAAGGAATTAGATCATCCATTTCAATTCGCTAGAAATCATTTGCAATTTGTTTTAAAGGTTCAATTAACGGATTTCCTCTAACCAATGTCTTTAAGCTTTAAAAAAAAAATCAACTTCAATTTGTCTGCACCTAAGAAACACCTTCATTACAAGTGTTTATTTTATTTATTCTTGATATAGGAATAGTATCTTCTACATTTTGCAACAGTTTCCCATACAAAGTAGTTTGTTACAATAATTAGCCGATTTTACTATTTTATATGTAAAAGAATTTAAATAATATATTTAGAAGTTCATCTTAAAAAATATTAAAAATAAAAAAGCTAATCACTTTATCTTGGATTATATCGTTTTTACGCAAGCCAAGATCAACTCATTTCTTTTTTTAAATATATCTAAAAAAAACACTAATGTGAATAATAATAATACTGTTATAAAATGCATATTTTCCCATAAAATAGAAACTGTATATATTCGAAAAAACGATTCTCCTATGGTTTGAACCCAATTATACTATTTTAAAACTGAGTCTAAATATTAGAACATTTGTTTGTTTTATGCCATACAGAGAAAACTACAATGGCATACAGAAATAGAATTGTATTTGTATTAGCACTACATGTCATTTTATTAAATGGTTTTCGGTTTTACCTGATCAACTAATATTCATATTCCAGTGGCAGATTATTTGCCAATAGGTATTGTATTACTTGACCCTCACTACATAATAATTGTATCCTTTAAAAAAAAGGTTTTGAAAAGTGCTGTATATTTAGATAGGAGGAGATGATTAGGAGTAGATTTTGCGGTTTATTTAACCAGATATGACATGCTGTGTAGTTTTTTTATAAACATATCTTTACATTTCATTGCACAAATAGGTCAACACTCAACACAGAAATTCCCATCGTTTCCTTACAGTGGGAATTCCAAAATATTTTTATTCAGCAGAGGACATATAACCTACATTGTAGTTCTTTTAATTCTAACTGGAAATATGTAAAATAGTAT
Organism: Bombina bombina; assembly: GCF_027579735.1. Taxonomy (NCBI): domain Eukaryota; kingdom Metazoa; phylum Chordata; class Amphibia; order Anura; family Bombinatoridae; genus Bombina; species Bombina bombina. Next base: position 1,016,218,645 of record NC_069499.1, on the reverse strand, counting down.
TAAATGCATCGAAATTCAAGATATGTGGGGAGCTACGCTAAGTTTAACCTGAGGATTTTTTTATTTATTTTATTTTATATAACCAAATAGTCAAACCATCTAAATTCTCTCAATAGTTTTAGAAATCCTTAACGAGAATAAATATATTTAAATACATGGGAAAAAAAAATTAAAACTATGTTTTATATAATTGATAATATCATTTATTGGGTTTGGAAAAGAAAAGTAATGTGTTGTAATATTAAATTTATATTTTCATTTATTATAATTAAATGGAAAATAGTAAAAAAAAAAATACTGTAAATGAGTGTAAAATTATTATTGTATTAAGGACAATATATATATACATATATATATATATATATATATATATATATATATATATATATATATATATATATATATATATATAAAATTTTGTAAAACGCTTCCCTAGGAAATAGTGTTTTTGTACGTATTATTTAAAAGTAAAGAAAAAAAGAAATACAAATGAAATCAATAGTTTGGTCCAGATAATTCTGACATATTGTACATCTGACCTGACTGGGAAATCTATTACAAGAAGCAATACACAAAGGAGTGAGACGTGTTAGCATGAAAGGGTACAGATACAATATCTGCACAGCCCCAGGGATGATAGCACATAGCAGCATAGGGCATGAGGCTGCCGTATTTGACATGCTTGTGTGCATTTACTACAGCATTTATAAATAACAGCTGTATATGTAAATAAATGGGCCCAATTGATATTAATACTCTCTTATATTTTGAGACAATATATAATGAATATGAGTACATGTAGGAATAAACACTAAACACAATCGGCACTACACATACACACACACATATATATACACACACTTACACCCACATATATATACACACACTACATACACACACACACACTCACACCCACATATATATATACACACACACTTACACATACATACATACATACACACACACACACAAACTACACACACACTATATACACACTTACACATACACACACACATTATATACACACTTACACATACATTAACACACACACACACATAGCATACATATATCTACACACGGCACTACACACACACATTTTGTTACAATACTAGTCAGCCTATACTCCATCTTGCCTATATTTCCTGAAGCAGTTAGAGGTTGATTTGCCTTTGATCACAGAAGGGTAGCTTTAGGTCCTGTGCCAATACTGTATCACCCATGGATGGGAAGACCTAAGTTGCATTTAGTCTTACTGCATTTAATTGAACATGGGGGAGTATTGCTGATGATAAACTCTACAAACACTGAC